>NW_027672730.1:0-157084 GCF_964194105.1 Spermophilus citellus | reverse complement strand
AAGCAATCTCATATTTAGCTGTACTTTCTGATGTACCTTTCTTTCAAATAACTTTTTAAGATTATGAAGTCTTACCTTTCTAGGTACTTAAGGATTTGCAAGCTAATGTAAAAAATCTGAAAATTTGTAAATTTTTTCAAGTTTGACAATACATTCTCTTAGTTCTTCTCATCTAATGTACTTTGTATACTAAAATGCAGAATTTGCACATACCAAGGAGTAGATTAATAAAACACTCTGGGTTAGCATAATTGTGTATGTGTGTAAAGTGTGAACAAAATCATTTTCATGATCACCATCTATTTTTGTACAATTTGAAGGTCAGAAGTTAATATAGTAAACATTATTTTACTAGAAATTGCATAACCTGGGCTGGGGATGTGGCTCAAGCGGTAGCGCACTCGCCTGGCATGCGTGCGGCCCGGGTTCGATCCTCAGCACCACATACAAACAAAGATGTTGTGTCCGCCGAAAACTAAAAAAATAAATATTAAAAATTCTCTCTCTATGTCTCTATCTCTCTCTCTTTAAAAAAAAAAAAAAAGAAAGAAAGAAATTGCATAACCTTCTTTCCTTCCTCTTTGTTTCCCTTGAGATAGGGCCCTCATTTAAGACATGAAATTGCTGTTTTTGAATACAAGAATAGTTGGTTGTCATTTCATGTGATTTAACCCAATATATGATAGGTTGGCACATTAATTTATGATGAGTGGATGGTGAATTAAATTGTGTATATTTTTTTGTGGAAGGTTAACTGGAGGTACAATGAACTGGAAATAATTAGTTCCCCTTTTAGAATATGGTCTTTTATGTGGATTTATCAATTTTGCTCATTCACTCTAACAATCATATATATATATATATATATATATATATATATATATATATATATATATAAATTCATTTAAAACTTTCTCAGTACTTAATGGTGAGTTGTGAACTATTCACTGCAAAATTTTAACAGTGGTACTCCAAAGAAAGAATTGCACCTAGGGACGTAGCTGTTATTTTTATAACTAGATAGACATTCTTGGTCAGTGTGATGTGTTATAGAAAACAATAAATGACTTTAAAGTTGAAGTGAGTGATTTTTTTTTTATTTTATTGTTGGTTGTTCAAAACATTACATAGTTCTTAATATACCATATTTCACAGATTGATTCAAGTGAAGTGAGTGATTTTTAAGGCAAGTTAGTACAAGAACATTTGTCATACATATGCTCATAAAGTGTTGTTCTAACTAGTAATTTGCTTCTGTTTCTTTATAGAGCTAGATCAAGTGGAAGTGAAATGGCATTGTGTTGTTGAGAAATTATTGCCCAACAAAGAATATCTTAATTTGGGCTGGGGTTGTGGCTCAGCTGTAGAGTGCTCACCTATCATGTATATGGCCCTGGATTTGATCCTTAGCACCACATAAAAATAAATAAATAAATAAAATAAAAAGTATTGTGTCCAACTACAACTAAAAAATAAATATTTAATAAAAAATAAAAAAAAATCTTAATCTGATTAGTCGATTTCCTTCCAGTTTATTTCATATTGTTAAGAGTGTAAAGACTTTGCAAGATTATGAAACTAGTGCTGCTGCTTGTGTAACCTTGTGTGTGATATTTGAACTTTCTAGGCCTTCGCTGGAAAAGTGAAGAAGTTGGGATAGAAACCTCTCAAACACTATCCAAAATTAAATGTACAGTTTACGATTCTAATTCATGGCTAGGCCTGATAAAGTAAAAATGTAGCAAAGTGTATCAAGAACAGGGAAGAATTTATAGAACCCTTCTGTTATCTAAATTGATATCCTTCCTAGAGTTAAGAATATATTTTGGGCTACCACTGTACCCTGGCAAAGATCTGACTTACACTCAGTTTGGATTTGTTGCTCTATACCATACCAATTCCCTATTTTTCTGACAAAGTACCAACGATAAGGGCTGTTATAAGGATATACAGTTATGGAAGGAAAATCTCTGGCCTAGTGCCTGGTATATTATATGTTCATAAATAAGTCAATACCATTATTACTTGTATTATTATGATATTTTATTACTACTATATAAGGTTATGTTAACCTAAGTGTTTTTTTTAGTTTTGTTATTTGTGGTTTTATTATTGTTGTTTTGGTACTAGGGATTGAACCCTGACTTTAACACTAAGCAACATCACCAGTCCTTTCTATTTTTTATTTTAATGCAGGGTCTCACTAAGTTGCTTAGAGCCTCACCAAGTTGCTACAGCTGGCCTTAAACTTGCAATCTTCTTGTCACAGTCTCTTGAGCCACTAGGATTACAGGCGTGTGCCACTGCACCAGGAAAGCCTAAGTTTTTGTAGTAATATTTTGTGTTTGACCAAGTGTAGATATATATCTTTTATTCTTAAATTGTGGGTAACTGAGTACACTGAGAGAAGAAAATAATTTTTTAAAAAGTTATTAGGTGTTTTACTAGTGTTGTTACCTGGCTCATGTTGCAAGTAAGCAAAAATATAATTAAGATGTTAAGTAGAAAAACCTAGTTGACTCTTGTGTTTTCATTTGTTTCTGTGGTGCCTGTCTTATAGCAAATACAATAAAACCAAATTTAAATCTCTTACATATAATTAAATGACACTGAGTTTTGAAACTAGCAAAACTTGTGGATAAAACTTTCTCTAGCAGCAGTAATCACAATCTATGGAAGTTTTATAAAATTTCTAATTCAGACATGGGATAATGATTTTCTTAATTTTTTAAATACAAACAGGTTGATAAAACTAACTTATGCTTTAGTAGTTATTTAAGAGCAGATTGATTAATTTTGTAAATTTTGGGCTTTTTAAAGAAAGGCTTAGATTTATTATTTTATTTATTTGGTATTTCAGATTGAACCCAAGAGCAGTTAACCACTAAGCCACATCTCCAGCCCTTTTTATTTTTTATTTTGAGACAAGATCTCCTTGAGTTCTTTTCTTTTTTAATATTTATTTTTTAGTTGTAATTGGACATGATACCTTTATTTTATTTATTTTTATGTGGTGCTGAGGATTGAACCTAGGCCTCGCACATGCTAGGCGAATGCTCTGCCACTGAGCCACAATCCCAGCCCTCTCCCTGAGTTCTTTAGGGCCTTTGCTGAATTGCTAAGGCTGACCTTAAATTTACGATCCTCCTGCCTCAGCCTCTTGAGTCACTGGGATAACAGGCATGCACCACCATGCCTGGTCATAGATTTTATTTTTGAACAACTTTTAATAATTGACCCTTCTGCCTCATATTAAGTAAAATAAAGCTGGGAGACGTAAAATCTTAGCATACCCTTCTAATCTGATGTCTTGTTTTCATCTCTTCCTTTCTGATTTCTTTACCATTTCCAAGTTTAATTTAGTTTCATACAACCTAAGGAATATTTGCCAGAATATACCTACTCTGCCTGTCACTGATCTTTCTCCCTTCCTTTTTACCATATCTTTTCTTTGCACAGGGATAATAGTTATACTTCTTGTTACAAAATACTATGCTTTTATAGTTTCTTCTTTTTACTTGAGTACAGAATAGATACCCAACAGATTTTTAAAGTCATTTCATTTCATTTCAAGAAACTTGATTTTCACCCCCTTCATCCATGAAAGCTATCATTTTCTTAGAAGGGCATGCCAGTACAAATTTTTCTTTAAGTTGACAACAGCAAAAACAAAAAACAACTTTTTGTATTTGAGGAACTGTGGAGGGGAACATAGGGTATACATTTATGAGTAAGCTGCTTTGTTCTTGGGATTTTTAAAATTGCCTTTTCAATAATTTAATTTCTCCTGATATTTCTTCCCTGAGGTAGTATTACCAGAGCTGTCCTACATCAGCTCTTCTTATCTGCGTCTAATAACTTGTGACAAAATATAACTGTGATGAACACATTTGTCGTATGATTAGAAATAAAAGCTGAATTCCTAATCTGTCTCTTTAATTCTCTTTTAGCCTGCTCTTGAGGTTCACAGATGATACTTTTGATCCAGAACTTGCAGCAACAATAGGTAAGCCTAAGTTTAAAAATTTAGAAGGAATTTTTTTAATTTTTAAAATTGTTGTTTTGTCGAAATCCCCCTATCCTCTTCTTGCCACCCCACTGCTTCCATGTGTGTTGCAATTTTATTTCTTTTAAGACTTAACTTAGATTAATTAAAACAAATACAAAATAAAAAAAAACAAGATTTAACTTTGGTGTCATTAACTCCAAAGTCTTTTCTACATCTCACCCAGCAAAAACAACTTCTTTATCTTTTACCCATGACATTTTGTTGATGTTACTAATGTGATTATCTATACATGTTTTATTCCTATAACTATGGATTTCTTTTAATTTGTTAGCATATGCAATAATTTGAGTATTATATAGCAGATACTGTCCTAAGAAGTGGAGCTTTAATGGTGAATAATACATATTTGGTCAATTTTATAGTTTTAACATTTACTGCAGTGATTGGTATATATTCTGAACTCCCTCATTTATTGATAATATCTATTAAAGATTACTAGGAGCAATGATAACAAAATGCTTTTTTTTTTTGGTACTGGGGATTGAACTCAGGGGCACTTGACCACTGAGCCACATCCTCAGCCCTGTTTTGTATTTTATTTAGACACAGGGTCTTACTAGGTTGCTTAGGGTCTTGCTTTTGCTGAGGCTGGTTTTGAACATGTGATTCCTCCTGCTTCAGCCTCTTGAGCCACTGAGATTATAGGCATGCACCACTGTGCCTGGCAGCCCCAACTGCTTTTTAAAAATAAATTTTAGATTGCCTGAAAGTGGTTTATTACGCTAGCATATAATAATATTTGAGAAAATAGAAGTAAATATTTTAATATCACATGTTTGGAAAGTAGACAACATATAAAGCCATTAGGAGACATTTTGGAATAGTTGAAAGATTGTTCAACTGGGTTAGATCTGTACAGTTGTCATGGTTTCTTCTTGAACGAGGTGTGATCTTGAGCAGGTCATTTAACACTTGGATCTTTTCATCTGTAAGTTGAGAGGTTTTGGTAAGAGATACATTTTTCTTCCAATTCTAAATGACTATAGTATTATTTATTGTCAGGGAAAAGAAAAAGTTTCTTTCAACTGGCTTTATTTGTTTTTATTTATTATGAAATAATTTCAGATTTAGAAATAAGTTCTAGTAAATAGTAAAGAATGCTTATATATTCTACTCAAATTCCCCCAAATTTAATATTTATTACATTTGTTTTATTATTTTCTATTTAAATAGTGTTCTTTTTTAGTGAATTGTTTGAGAATAAGTTGCAGACATGTTTTTAATCTGAATACTTAAATGCTTATTTCCTAAATGAGCTTGGATATAATTCTCCTGTCTACAGACAGGTTCATTAATTGTCTGATTCATATTCTGTATAACAAAAGAAAAACAATTTTTTTGGTCTAGGATCCTATCTAGGGTCAAGCATTCAATTTAGTTGTCAGTTCTCTTCAGTCTCTTTTAATTGTAATGGTTTTCAGTTTGTCTTTCCATAGCCTTGACAGTTTTGCAAATTATAGATCTTTGTATGATGTCCCTCAATTTGTGCTTGTTGAGTGTATCTTCATGGTTAGATTCTAGCCATGTATTTTTGGTATGAATTTCAAAAACCTTCTCCACACATTATGTCAGGAGCAAACCATGTTTATTTGTCCCATTAGAATGCAACTTTGGTCACATAGGATGATATATAATTATTATTTTTAAAGAGAGATTGTGAGAGAGAGGTTGAGAGAGAGAAAGAGAGAGAATCTTTTTTGTAGATGGACACAACACAATGCCTTTATTTTTATGTGGTGCTGAGAATCGAACCCATGTCCCGTTGTGCTAGGCTGGCACTCTACCGCTGAGCCACAATCCCAGCCCTGTGATATATTATTTTCCACTGTGAAGTTAATATTTTCCCTTTATAACTAATAGATTTCTTATGGAGATATTTTTTGAAACTGTATAGACAGACATTCTGATTCTTACACTCTTTACACTCTTATTTTAGTATCTATTGATAATTCTTACCTGCAACAGGTTATAAGGATAATACATGATCCTGTCAGCCCAGCTCTGGTTGTCAAATGATTTTTCAAATGCCCTCATTCTGTTTATATTTCTTACTTAAAATTCTATAACAAAGAGCTCTTCTTTTCTTATTTCTTTCAATATGAATTCATAGTGCCCTCTAAACTTTTAGTAAAAATGAGATATTACTCAGCTTTTGTATAGCAATGATATTTATAGATTTATATGTATGATAAGAAAGGTAATTATTGAAAACACTAATAATTCAATATCCATTTTAATTTGATTTTGTGCTTTTTGCTCCTCTAAAAAGTTACTTAGTAGTAAAACATTTTTTTTTTTTTTTGAGAGGATGGCTGGTAATGTATAATGTGGAGTAGAGGAATAGTAATTGGTAGAAAAATAAACTTGCTTAAAGTTCAGATTTTACTGAAGGAATAGGCCTGTATATAATATGAAGGTATCTTCATTTCCATCTCAAATGAAACATGGAGAGTTGCAGTATGATAGATCATAGGTTGTTCATATTACTAAAAAGCCTTTGTCTTCTGCAGAAACAAATACTAAGATTATAGCATGCTGATGACAATGTAAGTAATTTGTTCCTCAGATAGGTCCTTGGTCTTTTTTTTTTTTTTTTTTTGAAACTGTCATTTATAATGGAACCACATAGCATATAATCTTTTGAGACATATTTCTTTTATTTTGCTTAATGGTATTTAATGGTGGGGCTTCAACCAGGTTGTTGGAAATAATTTATTTCCTTTTGTTTCAGCTGAGTTTAATTCCATTGTATGAATGTCCCACTTGGGTTTTATCCATTCACCTATTGTAGAACATTTAAGTTTTCCTAGGTTTGGTAATTGTGAATAGACCTATTGTAAACATTCATGTACAGGATTTTATATGAATATTAATTTTTATAGTACCTATTCAGCAGGGGGATTGCTGAGTCATATGGTATATGTATATTTAACTTTGGAAAACAGTTTGGCTGTATTTTTATAAAGTGATTATATCAATTTGCATTCCCATGAGGAGCTTATGAGAATTCCTGTTCTTCCACATCCCTCATTTACATTTAGTATGAGCAGCCTTTTAAATTTTAGCCATTCAAATAGCTGTGAGTTGTGGTTTAATATGCATTTCTCTAATGACTAATAATGTTGAGGATCTTTTTATGTTCTTATTTGCTGTTGTATGTATTTATTTTTGTGTGGTGTCTGTTTAAGTCTTTCGTTAGTTTTTAAATTGGGTTTATTTCTTATTTTTGAGTTTAGAGAGTTCTTCATATATCCTGCATAAAAGTCCCTTATTAGATATTCTATGTGCTTTGCAAAATTTTTCCTCCCAGTCTTTGACTTGTCTTCATTTTTGTTACAGTATATTTCTAAGTACATGTTTTTTTTTATTTCAATGAAATTCAGTTTATCAGTTTTTCAGTGTTGTAGCTTTTGCCAAGCAGAAGGGTGCAATGATTTTTCTCTGTTCTAGAAGTTTTACAGTTTAGGTTTTATTTTAAGGATAATTTTTTTACTGTTTTTTAAATTTTTGTGTTTATATGACAGTGGAATGCACTACAATTTTTATTACACATATAGAGCACAATTTTTTCATATCTCTAGTTGTATACACAGTATATTCACACCAATTCGTGTCTTCATGCATGTACTTTGGATAATAATGATCATCACATTCCACCATCATTAATAACCCCATGCCCTCTCCTTTTTCCTCCCACCCCTCTGCCCTATCTAGAGTTCGTCTCTTCCTTCCATGTTCCCTCTCCCTATCCCACTATGAATCAGACTGCCTATATCAAAGAAAACATTTGGCATTTGGGTTTTTTTGGATAGGCTAACTTCACTTAGCATTATCTTCTCTGACTCCATCCATTTACCTGCAAATGCCATGATTTTATTCTCTTTTATTGCTGAGTAAAATTCCATTGTGTATAAATGCCACATTTTTTTTTATCCATTCATCTATTGAAGGGCATCTAGGTTGATTCCACAGTTCAGCTATTGTGAATTGTGATGTATAAACATTGGTGTGGCTGTGTCCCTGTAGTATGCTGTTTTTAAATCCTTTGGGTATAGACCGAAGAGAGGGATACCTGGGTCAAATGGTGGTTCCATTCCCAATTTTCCATACTGCTTTCCATATTGGCTGTACCGATTTGCAGTCCTACCAGCAGTGTACGAATGTACCTTCTTCCCCACAGCCTCACCAACACTTATTGTTGTTTGTATGCATAATAGCTGCCATTCTGACTGGAGTGAGATGAAATCTTAGAGTGGTTTTGATTTGCATTTCTCTATATGCTAGCAATGATGAACATTTTTTCATATATTTGTTGATTGATCACATGTCATCTTCTGAGAAGTGTCTGTTCAGATCCTTGGCCCATTTATTGATGGGGTTATTTGTTTTTGTTTTTTTTTTTTTTTGGTGCTTAGCTTTTTGAGTTCTTTATATACCCTAGAGATTAGTGCTCTGTCTGATGTGTGAGGAGTAAAGATTTGCTCCCAAGATATAGGCTTTCTACTCACCTCACAGATTGTTTCTTTTGCTGAGAAGAGACTTTTTAGTTTGAGTCCATCCCATTTATTGATTCTTGATTTTAATTCTTGCACCACAGAAGTCTTATTAAGGAAATTGGGGCCTAATCCCACATGATGGAGATTAGAGCCTACTTTTTCTTCTATTAGATGCAGGGTCTCTGGTTTTATTCCCAAGTTCTCAATCCATTTTGAGTTGAGTTTTGTGCATGATGAGAGATAGGGGTTTAATTTCAGTTTGTTGCATATGGATTTTCAGTTTTCCTAGCACCATTTGTTGAAGAGTCTGTCTTTGCTCCAATGCATGTTTTTGGCACCTTTGTCTAATATAAGATAATTGTAATTTTGTGGGTTAGTCTCTGTGTCCTCTATTCTGTACCATTGGTCTACCCATCTGTTTTGGTCTACTATTACTCTGTAGTATAGTTTAAGGTCTGGTATACTGTTGCCACCTGCTTCACTCTTCCTGCTAAGGATTGCTTTAGCTATTCTAGGTATCTTATTTTTCCAGATGAATTTCATGATTGCTTTTTCTATTTCCATGAGAAATGTCATTGGAATTTTTATCAGAATTGCATTAAATCTGTTTAGTGCTTTTGGAAGTATGGTCTTTTGATAATATTAATTCTGCCTATCCAACAGCAAGATAGATCTTTCCATCTTCTAAGGTCTTCTTTGACTTCTTCTTTAGGGTTCTGTAATTTTCATTATATAGATCTTTCACCTCTTCCATTAAGTTGATTCCCAAGTATTTTTTTTTTTTTGAGGCTATTGTAAATGGGGTAGTTTTCCTCGTTTACCCAATGCATGGAGTTCATTCCTTAAAAGAAGAAAAAAGTCAACAAATAAATGACTTGAGATAATTAAAATCACAGCTGAAATCAGTGAAATTGATTGAAACAAAAGAAACAATTGAAAAAATTGACAGATCAAAAAGTTAGTTTTTTGAAAAAATAAATAAAATTGACAGACATTTAGCCATGCTAACGAAGAGAAGGAGAGAGAAAACTCAAATTACTAACATACGTGATGAAAAAGGAAATATCACAACAGACACTACAGAAATACATAAGATAATTAGAAATTATTTTGAAAACTTGTATTCCAATAAAATAAAAAATATCAAAGACTTTGATAAATTTCTAGAGTCATATAATTGGCCCAAATTGAATCAGGATGATATACACAATTTAAACAAATCAATTTTAAGTGATGAAATAGCAGATGCCATCAAAAGTCTACCAACCAAGAAAAGCCCAGGACTGGATGGATACATAGCCAAGTTCTACAAGACCTTTAGAGAAGAATTAATACCAATACTATCAATTTATTTCTGTAAATAGAAAAAAAGGCAGCACTTCCAAACTTATTCTGTGAGGCCAACATCACCCTGATTCCAAAACCAGGCAAAGACACATCAGTGAAAGAAAACTTCAGACCAATATCCCTAATGAACATAGATGCAAAAATTCTCATAAAATTCTGGCAAATCGAATACAAAAACATCAAAAAGATCGTGCACCCAGATCAAGTGGGATTCATCCCAGGGATGCAAAGTTGGTTCAACATATGGAAATCAATAAATATAGTTCACCACATCATATCAATAGATGCAGAAAAAGCATTTGACAAAATACAGCACCCTTTATGTTCAAAACACTAGAAAAACTAGGGATAATAGGAACATATCTCAACATCATAAAGGCTATCTATGCTAAGCGCCAGGCCAACACCATTCTAAATGGAGAAAAATTGAAGGCATTCTCTCTAAAAATGGGAACAAGACAGGGATGCCCTCTTTCACTACTTCTATTAACAGAGTTCTTGAAACACTGGCCAGAACAATTAGACAAAAGAAATTAAAGGTAGACACATAGGAAAAGAAGAACTCAAATGGGCACTATATGCTGATGATATGATTCTATACCTAGAAGACCCTAAAAGTTCCACCAGAAAACTTCTAGAACTAGTAAATGAATTCAGCAAAGTAGCAGGATATAAAAATCAATACCCATAAATCAAAGGCATTTCTGTATATCAGTGACAAGCAAAATTTTTTGAAATAGTGTTTGAATACAGCATGAAGTATGGGTCAAAATTTCTTGTTTTTCTTCTTTTGCATATGAAGATCTAGTTGTTCTAACACTATCAATTGAAGAGACTGTCCTCTCTACATTTAATAAGCTTTTGTACCTCTGTAAAAATGTTGGTTGTCATTATATGTGCAGATATATTTCTGGATTTCATTCTATTCCATTTATCTATTTGTCTTTATGTCATTATCTCGCTGTCTTAATTTCTGTCGAGTTATAATAAAAAAGTCTGCAAATCAGATATTGTTAATCTGTCAGTTTTGTTCTTTTTAAAAGTTGTTTTGGTCATTCTGGCCTTTGCATTCTCTAATGAATTTTAGAGTCTGCTTGTTTTAAAAATAAAGCTTGCTGGGTTTTGAAGGAATCATCTATAGATCATTTTGAGGAGAAATGACTTGACAATATTGATTTTATGATCATAGAACCTAATTTTTATTATCTCTCCATTTAGGTCTTCAGAATTTCTCTCTGTTTTGTAATTTTCAGTGTATAGGTATTTTCATAACTTTTGCCAAATGTAACTTTAAATATTCAATAGATTTTCATTGTTAATGGTGTTTTTTTCATTTTTCCTTTATTATTAAATAAATAAATATTTCTGATTTTTTAATGTTGATTTTTTTGTTGTTGTTGTCATTCTTTAACCTTGCTGAACTTTCTTATAAGCTCTAGAAGGGTTTTTTTTTTTTTCCTTAAGACTCTAGTCCATTCTTTCTTTTCAGCCTATATGCCCTTTATTTCTTATGGCTCTAGCTAAAAATCTTCAGTAATAATGTACCATGTTAAATTGAAGGGGTAAAAGTTGATACCCTTATTTTGTACATGATGTTAGGATAAAACTTTTTTTGTCTTTTACCACTAAGTATGATGTTGTCTGTGTTTTTTTCATAGATGTTGTTTATCAAGTAAAGGAAGTTCCCTTCTATTACTAGTTTATTGAGAGGTTTTATTAGGAATGCATTTTGAGTTTTGTCAGATATATTTTCTGCATCTGTTGAGATGATCATGTGGTACACATTGATTTTTTTTTCAATGTTAGACCAACCTTACATTTTTTGGGATAATCCCTTTGTGATCATGACATTTTGTCCTTTTATATGTTTTTTGATTCATTATGTAAAATTTGTTTAGGATTTCCATTTATGTTTATGAGGGATATTTGTAAATAGTTTTCTTTAAAGTCTCTGTCAGTTTTTGGCATTAGGGTGATGTAGGACTTAAAGAAAGACAAGGAATGAAGGAAGCATTTGCTTCTCTTCAATTTCCTACAAGATATTTTTGGTGGGGGTTGTACTGGGGATTAAACTTAGGGGTGCTTAACCACTGACCCACATTTCCAGCCTCTACCTTTTTAAAAAAATATTTGGAACAGGGTCTTGCTAAGCTGCTGAAGCTGCCTCTGAACTTGAGATTCTTCTGCTTCAGCTTCCAGAACAACTGGGATTTTAGTCATGTGCCACCATTTCCAGATCCTGCAAGATCTTTTTAGAATGTATTATTATTTAAGTATTTACTGAAATTCAGTTTGGCTCTGGAGTCTCCCACCCCAGCATAGGTAGTTTTTAAGTATAGACTTAATTTCTTTAATAGATACTTAACGCCAAAGTTATCTATTTATTTACTTACTTATTTTATTTTATTTTATTTTTTTAGTTTATAGCTTTCTTCTTTTTTTTTTAATTGTTGGTTGTTCAAAACATTACATAGTTCTTGATATGTCATATTACACACTTTGATTCAAGTGGGTTATGAACTCCCATTTTTACCCCGTATACAGATTGCAGAATCACATCAGTTACACATCCATTGATTTACATATTGCCATACTAGTGTCTGTTGTATTCTGCTGCCTTTCCTATCCTCACTTACTTATTTTATAGTGTTGGGAATTGTGGGGGGTTTTTTGGTGTTGTGATAAATATATATAACATATACCTTACCATTTTAACTACTTTTACATGAATAATTCACTGAGTGAGCATATTCACATTTTTGTGCAACTGTCACTGCTATCCATTTCCAGAACCTTTTTAATCACCTCAAACAGAAACTCTGAACCAATTAAACATTAATTCTATACTAAACTCTTCCCAAAGCTCTTGGTAACCTTTATTCTACTTTCAGTATAATAAAATATCTAGAATATTTTCCCAAAGTCACTGCTATCCATTTCCAGAACCTTTTTAATCACCTCAAACAGAAACTCTGAACCAATTAAACATTAATTCTATACTAAGCTCTTCCCAAAGCTCTTGGTAACCTTTATTCTACTTTCGGTATAATAAAATATCTAGAATAGGCAAATTTGCCTATTCTAGATATATCACAGAAGAAGAATCCTAAAATATGTGTCTTTTTGTGTCTGACTTATTTCACTTTGCACAGTGTTGTCAACGTTCGTCCACGGTGTAGTATCTCAGTATTTCATTTCTTATGACTGAGTGATGTTCCGTTGTATGTGTATGGCATATTTTGCTTAGCTATTGATCCATCAACAAGCACTTATTGATTCTACCTTTTCGTAGTGCTAAAGAATACTAGTATGAACTTTCTTGTCCAGTTGTTTTGGGTATATACTTCGGAGTGGAATTAAAGGAAATGCCAAACTGTTTTTCACAATAGTTGCAATAGTTTAGATTCTCATGCACAAAGGTTATAATTTATCTAAATCCTTTTCTATACTTGTTATTTTCCTTTAAAAAAAAGCCATCCTAATGGGTATGAAATAGTATCTCATTGTGGTTTTGCAAACACTATATTGTTATTTTCCTTTTTTTAAAAAAAGCCATCCTAATGGGTATGAAATAGTATCTCATTGTGGTTTTGATATGCATGTCCCTAATGGCAAAATGATGTTGAGTATATTTTTATGTGCTTATTGGCCATATATATAAATATATATATAGAGAGGGGGGCGGAGAATGTTCATTCAAATCCTTTGCCCATTTTTTATATGGGTCCTTTGAGGTTGAGTTATAATGATTTGCAAATATTTTTTTCCATTATGAGGGGTTGTTTTCTCACTGTCTTGATAATGTCCTTTGATAACTTGTAAATTTTGGTAAAATCCAGTATTTGGGGCTTTTATTGGCCGTATTTCTACTGTCAAATCCAAAAAATGATTGCCAAATTCCACGTCATGAAGATTTGCTTTTCATGTTTTCTTCAGAGTTTTATGGACTTAGATTTTATATTGATATCTTTGATCCATTTTCTGATAACTTTTGTTTGTGGAATAGGTAAGAGTCCAGCTTCTTTCCTTTTTGCATGTGAACACCCAGTTTTTGTGAAACCATTTGCTGAAAAGATTGTTCTTTATCCATTGAATAATCTTAGCTCCCTTGTCAAAAATCCTTTCAGTATGTATATGAGGGTTTAGTGTTAATTCTCAAATTTATTCTTTTTTAAGAAAGTTTTGCTGTTCAGTGCCTCTTTCAATTCTGTGTGAATTTGAGTATCAGTTTTTCCATTTCTGCAAAACAAGCTGTTGGAATTTTTAATAGGAAATGTGTTTAATTTGTAAATTACTTTGGGTAGTGTTGTCATCTTAGCAATATTATGCTTTCCAATTCATGAATATGGGATGTCTTTCTGCTTATTTATGTTTTCTTGAATTTCTTCAGCAACTTTTGTAGTTTTCAGTGTATAGTCCTTACCTTCTTAGTTACATTTTTTTCCTAAATATTTTATTCTTTTTCATGCTGTTTTAAATGGACTAGTTTTTAAAAGTTTCCTTTTTGGATTTTTCATTACTAGTCTATAGAAATGCAGTTGACATTTGCCTGTTGATATTGTATCCTGCAACTTCACTGAAATTGATTATAAGTTGTAACAGTGTTTATATGTGTATTTGTGTGGAGCCTTTAAAGTTTTTTTCATGTAAGATCATATCATCTGTAAATAGACATAATTTTACTTTTCCCTTTCCAATTTGGTTGCCTACTCCCGCCCCCGCCCAATGTATCTGGTTAAAACTCAATACTCTGTAGAATAGAAGTGGAAAAAGTTAGTATTCTTTTCTTTTTTTCTGTTCTTAGGGAAAAATAATTTCAATCCTTTACCATTGAGTATGATGTTAGCTGTGAGTTTTCATATAAGGTCTCTGTCGTGTTGAGGAAATTTCCTCCTGTTCCTAGTTTGTGAATTTTTTTAACTATGAAAGGGTTTTGATTTTGTCAAATGCCTTTTTCTGAATCAATTTAAATGATCTTTTTCCCTTCAATTAATGTGATATATTACCTTGATCCTTGTTTTGTTTTGTTTTGATTTTTTTTTTTTGTTTTGTGAATATTTAGCCATTCTTGCATTCTGGAAAGAATTGATTACTGATCCATTCTCTCTAGTAGATCAATTTTTCTAGTTATTCGTGAGCCAATTTTGACGTATATGTTTTTTGGATTGTGTCCATTTCACCTAGATTATCCAATTTGTTGGTGTATAGTTGTCCAATATTATTTTATAATCCTTTTCTTTTCTGTAAAATTAGTAGTACATGTTGGGTGTCCCTAATCCAAAAATCCAAAATCTGAACTGCATCTATTATGGTTTAGATTTGAGATGTCCCCGAAAGTTCATGTGTGAGACAATGCAAGAATTTTCAGAGGTGAAAGGATTAGATCATAAGAGATTTAACTTAATCAGTGGATTAATTTCTGTTAATCACTGACTAAAGTAGGATCAGGGCCAGTGAGGGCTACAGGCTTCTCCAACAGCAAATACATTAGGCATTCATGGTATTAGAGGAAATTGCTTACCCATTACCCTCTGTGCAAAGTCTCTTTTGGTTCAGAGTTTATCTCAACTGGAGGAGATAGTAGAGACTATAGGCATAGTTCTTCTCTTTATAAAACCACCATGAGTCGCCATGTTTTTGACATCTCTGCCACATCTCTAGCTGTACTCTGATAACATGCCTCAAACATGCCATTTTTTGTTTTGTTTTGTTTTGGGGTCTTGTTTTGTGTTTTCTTTGTTTTGGTCTTTTTTTTTTTTTTTTTTTTTTTGCAAAGTGAAGCAAGCCTTACACCTCTAGTCAGCCATCTTGCTAACATCACTGAGTTCCCACTTGTCTCATTTTCTTTGAATCTCTTCTGCATTTTCTTGTGGGTAATTTCTTTTGTTATCTCCTCACATTTACTAATGTTTCCTTCTACAATGTTTAATATGCTGTTAATCTCATTCTGTGTATTTTTCATCTCAGACATTGCAATTTTTATATCTAGAAATTTAATTTGGTTCTTTTGTTTTACTTATGTCTTCTTGACTTTTAAAACATGTTTAAATTTCCTTTGACATTTGTGTCAATTTGCGGTTAATTTTTATTGATTGATTTTTCTCCTTTTTGACAAAACAGGTACTTCAATTGATATTTCTTTTCTTCCATTCACAAACATACATTATTGAGTTTAAATATTCCTTGTTAACGTTTTCATATTTGACCTCTTGTTTCAAAGGCTGTTTTGAATATATTATCTCGTTTTAAATAAAATACCCTTCATAAAATAGGCCTTAAAGAGATTCCTGCAAAGAAACTGAACTAAACATCATATTGAAAAATGCAGACACAGGTGAACAAAAGAAAAGTTGAAATAACAATTCTACTTCTCTTATGAGCTCCTTGTCATCCATATGAAGAGGCTGAAAGTGATTTATTGAAATGTGGTAAGAAGTTGGCAAAATCAAATTAATCATAAAAAACTCCTGTTGCTGCTACCAATAAAGACAATTTATCAGTCAAACCCCCCCCAAAAAAAACCAGGCATGGTGAAAAATCAGTTTTAGAGTATAAAAACTGAAGAGCTCAATTGAATGAGATTCATCAGGAATCCAAGGGAGGAAGAATGAAGACTTAGGGGTTTGGATCCTGATGAGTCATCCTTTTACTTCTGTTGGCTTTGACAGTAGGACTCCAGTGGGCATTGTCTCCTTTGGTGGTTATTGGTAAATTACAGATATAATGTGTCAAAAGGATGACTTGGAAATATTGTTAGTTATCCACATGCAAATTTTTCCTATGATAGAGATAGTTATTGGACTATTGACAAAATGTGCAAAAACAAGAAATAATAAAAGAGAAAAAGTGGTGGGGAAGGAAGGAAACACAAATATTCTGGGAACAGTGAGTTTCTTTACTTTTGAAAACTAATTAGGAAAGAGACTGGTTGCCCTGGACATGCTTCTGAAGTTAAAGCAGGGAAAAGTTCTTCATATACTTTCCCCTGAGAATTTAAACTGTCAATTCTCAAGATATCCAGGAGAACACATTCTGTGTAGTGTCTACCAGTGACCTTAATTTAGTGCCTACACTGAGTCCAAACCTTTTCCTTCCCTGAATCTTCCCCTTCTTCCAACCCTCCTTCCTTCCTTCTTCTTTTTCTTCTCTCCCTTCTTCTCTTATTTAGTATGTGAGATTTTTGTTTGTTTGGTTGATTGCTACATTTAAGTTTTCCTTGGACTATGTAAACTTTTTAAAAATATTATTTCTTTGGAATACAAAAAAAAATTAGGCACAATGAATATTTTAAATATGAGTTTTTATTGTTTCATTTGTGGGTGTAATGATCACTAAAAATCACCCTCAATTACTGATATATTTCCATATTGATGACAGGTGTTCTGTTAAGCATTTAGTACATGAAAGTGCTGTTCTGAATTGATTGTGATAAGCTTAAGTTATTTTCTAAATTTCTTGAGCTAATGTTTTCCCCTCTGGCCAGTGGGATAGACTGAACATTATTTTTGATACTCTTTTAAAGATGTGGGAAGTTTCTGTTTACTTAAGCCAGATGGCATGTGTCAGCTCCTTTTTTTTTGGAAAGAAGGCAATTTGGGGGAGAGGGTACTGCTGTAATAAAATCTTGGGTAACTTATGAAGGTCTTTTTCTCTTTACATATATTTGGTATTTAGAGAAGCTTTTCATAGAATTTTGGGCACCCTTCTATCAATTATGAAGATTTCCTACAAGATTGGGGACAAATGTTTCTGTATGTAAATTCTTTATGAAATTGTGTGGTAGCAAGTGATCATTTATTAGGTTATATAAATCTAATTTTTTTAGGACAAAAGTAAAGAATACCTCAGACAAGGAGTAAATGAGCCATTCATATTCTTACCAGTCCTCTAAACTGCTTATAGTTGTGATCAGAGTTAGTGGTTGGTGGGTAGTAAAGGACTGTGAAAAACAGTGTGTATATAATTTGGGAGCCCCTGAAAACTGCCATGATCCTTAATCAGTTAATATTCTTTTAGCACCATAATTCTAGCTCTTGGTTTTAAATGTGAGTAGTTAATTATCACCTTAAATTGAATTTTATTTTTCCTTTTAGGGGAAGTACAGGTAGGTGAGTGAGTGAATTCTATTGAATCTGATTTTCACTTATCCTTATTCAATCCTGAGCTGATGATCTTTAGCAACATGTTTTTTTAAAATTTCCATATCCATAATTCTAAGAATTTGGGGTGTGAGTTTGAGCACTTGATAAGTGGATTTTTCCATTTTATGGTTTTGTTAATAATATTGAATTTTAAAAGTATATGTCTGGATGACTTATATTTTTAATTTCTTCAAGGTGTTGACTTTAAGGTGAAAACAATTTCAGTGGATGGAAATAAGGCTAAACTTGCAATATGGGTAAGAGTTTTTAAAATGTTTTTAATAAGTATTAAACTTATACTTTTTAGGGAAGCAGAAATTGATTTATTAAGTATTATTAGAGGAAAATTAAAACTTGTATTAAATAACTTGAGATATTTGTTAATTAATGAATATATAATATATAGTTACATCTTAAAATTGGGTAATTAAAAACTTGTTTTACTTAAATTTTTAAAATTTATAATCACTTCAGTATATTTCAAAACAAAAGAATTTTAAAAAAATTACCTAGTCTGTCAGAGTCATTGTTACTGGATATTTTCCATTAGAGTTTTTAAAAAACCAGCTAGACTAAAGCAACATGAAAGGCATTTGTTAGGGGAAGGGAAGAGAAGTGATACTTGGAGGAAAAATATTTTTCATGTCTATGGTTATAGATATTTAAAAATTTGAGTTTGCCACTTTATATTTGCTTTTTACTACCTTGACTTTCCTTACTGGCTTGTTTTCATTTCTCTGTGAATCCTACTATTCTGATCCACATTGCTCTGCCAACTAGACCCCTTCTTGCTAATGATGAATAAGGTACCATTAACTGTCAAAAACATCCAAGAGGCATTATTGCTAACATATAAATATGTATTATACATATTTCTTATAAAATATCTATTTTTTACAAGCACTATGATACTTAAACATATGCATTTTTGTAACATGATAAATGATTTCAGAACTGAATAGCAATCATCAAATTGTGACATGCTTTCCACATGGTGGTTAAATACTAAATGCTGCCTGTTCATCAATCACAGATTGAAAAAGCAGATGTTTGTGTATTTTATAATGTCATTCATCTTCCTAGTATTCTTTGAATTTACTATTTCCATCATGTTTTATATCAAAATAATGACAGTGTGTTTAATATATTTGTGTTAATTTTTTCCTAATGTCATATTTTGATTGTTAGCCTATTTTCCCTTCTCCCCCAACTATATTTGATATGAATCAAAATAGTAATATCTACTAGAAACATTTTGGAAAATGTTGGACTATACTGTAGTAAAATATATTGAACAATTTAAGAATATTGGCTTCTCTACAGAAGTGAGGACCTGATTTTCCATATGCTTTCCATGGTTAACATTTTGCTTCTTTCTTCCATTTCTGTGGCTTCATGAAACACGTAGATTAGAATAGGATCTGAGGCTTGATGATTTCAGTGAGATTTTTCTCTCATACAGGAGGAGGGTTCCTTTGTTTTAAATTTATTTTCTACTTGCCTAATGAAAATGCTGACAGGTATTCTTAAAGAGATATCTTTAAATAGACTTATAAATATTTTTTAAAGAAGAAATTTTTCCACTTAAGAAGAATACTAGCTCATTCTAAAAAGTGTAATTAATAAGAAATTAATAGAGAAAAAAGTTTATCTTTAATCAGTATAAAGTTTTTAGTGAACATCTTTTAAAATATCTAGTCATGTGTATATATAATATTAAATATATGTATGTGTGTTTTTTAACTTGTTTGTCCCCCTGCCTACTCACAATGTATAGATTTTTTTGTGTGTCATTAGGTGTAGAGGTTCATCAGTTTAAATGGTCACCTGGTATTTCTTTTTATGGCTATTATTTAACTCAGCCATCCCTCAGTGACATGGATTTAATACCAGTTTTTCTCAAAGATAAGCAGTGCTTTCTTGAGCATCATGATTTATATATCTGTGTGTACTTATTTGGTTACCTTAGGATGTACACCTAGAATTAGAAATATTGGTTTAAAGAATATGAAGATTTAACAGTGATACCAAAAAGTCTTATTTTTCTGTTTGTATTGCTATGAATTACATTCCACCAATTGTGTTTTTTATATTCACTCTTCCAAACCTTAATTTCTACTAAGTATTTTTAATCTTTCTCATCTTTGAATCTCTGAGTAATAATTTTTTACTTGTTCTTACATTTCTTTTGAGTTTTTTCTCAGATCTATGATCATGTTTCAAAATGAATTTTATTTTTATTTACTTTGCCCATTTTATAGTAGCATTCATCTTTTCCATAATTAGTCTTTATGTACTAAAAATATTAGCTCTTTATCATATATTTTCTTACTCTTTCATTTATCTTTAAAATCTTGTTTAAAGTGAATGTTTGTGTTCTTATGCATGTAATATTAACTCTGTGACGTGCTGCAAATTACGTTTTTTCAGTTTGCCATTTATACTCAAATATTGTTAAATATGAGATGAGTTAGGGAGTTGACTGGTGGGGATGTTTTTACCATACCAAGGTTTTAGTATTTATATAGTGAAATAATTTATTTTCTTCATGGCATTAGAGTGTCATGTTGTAGTCAGGAAGGCCTTTCCACTCAATATTAGATGTACATGAAACCATAGTTGCCTCTAGTTATGCTATGGTTTTATTTATACTAGTAAAATGGGTTTACTCTCCCACATGTATACTACTCCTAGGATCAAATAGAATAATTAAACTTAGCCCTTAACCCCTGCTATCTTCTCTAAACATATACTCATCATGACCTAAATTGCATCTGAGAGGTTGTCTTTTCTTCTGTATCCTTGCCTCACTTCCACTCCCATAATTCTATTATTTGGTATTTTTAGATCTTTTCTAGCCCTTGGTTTATCTATATCTCTCTTTAATAATCCCTTCTCTCCTTACAATTTCAGTAAACAAAACCACAACATAAACACTTAAAAGGTCAGCTTCTTTTATCTCACAATGATGTTATTTCATTTATCACATATTGCTGTTTTTGAAACAGAAGCAAAAGCTTAACTTCCATTTAGGCATATAGTTCATATAAATTCTGGTCCAGTGCTACAACGTAGGGTTTTGTGATTTTCACTCAAAATTATCATACTTATTTGAGTATTTTTATGAGTAAATCCAAAATATTTTAAATATCTGCTCTATTTTAGTATTCACATGTAAAGTGCCAAACTAATATGTAATATTTTAACATGAGAATACTTTTTATGTCTTCTTTACTTTTAAAACATTAGTCTTTGTGGATATATTTATTTGAATTATAGTTCATATTTTTATGTTGTATTTCATGAAAGACAGTTTTTAAAGTTGATCTCAATGAGGAGTAGAGAGAACAAGGTTCATATTCATTTGCTTTCTGTTAGTTCTGAAAATTAATTAAAGTTATGGATACTGTTTCCCTGTGTATGCAAATAGAACTCTTTTTTCCTTGTCATAATGAAAAGGTCTTAAACTAAATTGTTTCATGCCCCAAATTATTTGTTAAAAGTGTGGTGTACTATGTATGGAAAAACAGATAATTCTTAAATTTCCAAGTTTCTGTTCCAAATCTGTTTTATTTTTCTCCTTCTTGCTCAAAAAAAGATGGCTTATGATACTTTACATGATGGAGTTCCAAAAGTGATACTGAATAATTTGAATGTTGCTAATTTATTGGGTTTTGCTTATAAGTGAATTGCTAGAATATGTTTCTCATAATGATTTTGTCTTTTTAGGATAGAATTTTTTTATTTAGTTTTTATGAGTTGGCTTTTTCAAATAGGTACTGGTGTATATATATAATCAGTTGCTTTTTAAAATGATGTTATAGTTAAACATAGAAGGAACATAGACATTATATCATCAAGGCTTCTAGTTGATTTTTTTTCTCTAAAATAAAGTGTTGATCACTTGATAATAGTGATCAAATATGATTAGAGGTCATCCATGTAGTAATGATTATTAAATCAAAATATCAAGCTACATGATGATATCAGAATTTTAATCTGCTTTAGATAGTGAATTGACTATGCTATATGTAACTTTATTTTATATTGTTATTTTTAAAAAGTTGGGTAAGTATGAAAATTGAATAATTTATAATATCAGAAGCATATTTGTAAGAACCTTGGAGGCTGAAAGAAGTTTTGTAAAGAGAGAAATAAAGTTATCTGGAAAGTTGAATTTTAGATGTGTTACTGCTTCACTTAAACATGGCAGGGATGGGGGTTAGTTAATGTAATGCTGAGAATTTGGAAGTAGGGAAATTCTATATTTATATAAATGTATCTGAACAAATAATTTATGTTCAAAGTAGTTTATATCGAAAATTATTTTCCTCTTAAGTTTCTCTTTGGGTGTAAATATCCTCAAACATTCTCTATTGTCATAGCATTACTGAGGTTTGATGTATTTTTACTTTTCTTCAGGTTACTTTGTTTTTTCTTAAATTTTTTTTTTAGTTTTTAGATGAACCCAATACCTTTATTTTATTTATTTATTTGTATGTGGTGCTGAGGATCTAATCTAGTGCCTCACACAAGCAAGACAAGCACTCTACCACTGAGCTACAACCCCAGTCCTTCAGGTTACTTTATATCAGCAGACTTCAAACTTCTTAAAAAGCCAGGTAGTAAATATTTAGTCCAACCCTAAAGCAAGCCATATGGTAATATATAAATGAATGGGCTTATCTGTGTTCAAACTTCTTTTAATAAAATGTTATATAACAAAATGTTAATAAAATATTATATAAATGTGGTTAGCTCTGCTTTGGTATTGTTGCTCTAAAGCAATGATTCAAGGTCAGTGGTAGAAAAAAGGCAGAAGGAACCAGACCTGGAAGTAGTAAATTAGTTTATTCATTTTTCCCCCTAAAAATGTTCTATATTCTATGCCAAAAATTGCATAAGACACTGAGATTAAACTGGTAATTGAACAGATGAGGTCACAGCCCTTACAAAATTTGTGTTTCATATTTAGTATACATCATTTGTGCATTTTCCTAAAAGAAGATACATAGAAACTCTATTTAATAGAGTCCAACCTCAAAATTCCTTACCTAAGTAAAACTAGACACCATCTTTAAGTTAGTAGTTCTCAGCTTTGATTCTACATTAGAATAACCTGGGAAGATTTAAAAATTTTCTGTCCTTTACCTCATCCAATTAAGTCAGAATCATTGGGAGTTGGACACAAAGACTCTCAGAAAATGATCACACAGCTGGATTGAGAATCATGGCTTTCAGTGAAATGGGTTTCATGTGCAATAAAAATTTTAAACCCCAAATAGCAAAAAATCTTTACTTGGATGCATTTTTCCTAGAGATGAATCAATATTTATTTTATGTAATACTTTTAAAAAATACAGCTTATTTAAATTCCAGGGTTTTAATGAGCTTCTATGTTGATATTATTTTTAATAATGTCATTGATTTTATACTTTTACAACAGTGTGTTAACGATCTTTTATTTATAGTTTGTTTTATTTAATAATGCTTGATTGTCAATTTTAGGATACTGCTGGTCAAGAAAGGTTTAGAACATTAACTCCTAGCTATTACAGAGGTGCACAGGGTGTTATATTAGGTAAGTTTTTAATTTTAATATAATGTTTTAAAATATTATTTACTGAAATTTCTAATTTTCCTAGTCTGGAAGTTCAAAAAGTTTTTATTTTTCTCTTGGGTTACTTTTAGGTAATTTGAAGTTATATTTCCTTATTTAATATTAATGAATATTACAACTTTAAAAATTTTGTTCAGTTCTTTGTGTAGCAATGAAAAAAAAAGATAGAATTATTTCCTTTATTTTAAAAGCACATGTTGATGAGGACATAACTGAAAACCCATATGTGTTGGTCTGTCTTGGAGTATTACCCAAAATTTCATTCATCATTAAATTAATATTTTCTTCACTCTACAAAGGAAGAAGAGAATCTGTTTTATCAATTCTGTTTATAAAAATAGCATAAAGTACTTAACACTATGGATTCAAAATCAAACAATTTGAAAAACAAATGTGGACTTTCAGTGTAATTTGTTGAAAAGTGATGTTAGTTGAAAGTGTTCTCAGTATTTCTGGGAGACTGTTTAAAAGAATATGGATTGATCATAGGGAGAGTTTCTTTAACTTATGACTTGATAGTAAATTTTACCATTTTGATTCAATATCTCCTAATTTTAGAAAACAAATAAGCTTAATATGATATAAGATGACATACGATGAAGGTAGTAACAGAGGAAGACAGTTAAGATCCCATCCACTAACTGTACTATAATTTTTTTTTAATATTTATATATTTTTTAGTTGTAGTTGGACACAATAGCTTTATTTCACTTATTTATTTTTATGTAGTGCTGAGGATCAAACCCAGAGTCTCGCATGTGCAAGGCGAATGCTCTACCGCTGAGCCACAACCCCAGCCCTGTGCTATGATTTTTTTCAAAGTTGCAATATTTGGTCTTTTTAAGAAATTAACGTAGGTGTTTATGTTTATATAAAATAATTTGTTGTTTTTCCAGGATTGGGACCTAAATATTTTTTGGTATTTGGATACATCTCTGTAATCATTATGAGGGGGAATAGCTTTTGTTTTTCTATAATTGTTTTTCAGTTCTCACATTGGATACAATTTCATTTCTGTCACAACATGTGTTTTAATAAGACTGAAAGATATGTTGTATATTTTTTCCACATTTTAATTGGTGTATTTATAGTTGTTCAATTTGATGTTTGTTACATATTTGCACATGCACAGAATATATCTATAATTTGGACAGTATCACTCCCCAGCATTTCCCACCTCGAACTTCTTGGTCACTTTCCTCTACTGATCTCCTTTGGTTTTTAGGAGATACCCACCTTTATTTTCCCTTTTTCTTTCTAGCTTCTGCATAGGAGAGAAAAACATAAAGACACTTGACCTTCTGAGTTTGACTTATATCACATAACATGATGGTCTCTAGTTCCATCCATTTTCCTGCAAATGCCATGATTTTATTTTTCTTTGTGGGTGAATAAAACTCTTGTGTATGTATAGCATATTTTATGTATCCATTCTATCTGGTGATAGACACCTAGACTGGTTCCATAGTTTGACTATCATGAATTTTTGCTGCTATAAACGTGTATTCCTGTATCACTGTAGTAAGAAGACTAATTCTTCAAGGTAAATACTGAGAAGTGATATAGCTAAGTCAGATGGTGTTCTGTGCCTACTCTTTTGAGAAACCTCCATACTGATTTCCATAGTGGTTGTACTAATTTACAATCCCACCAACAGTGTAAAAAGCCTTTCTTTTTCTCTACATCATCCTCAGCATTTATTATTTTTGTTTTCTTGATAACTGCCATTCTGACTGGTGTGAGATGAAATGTCAGTTTTGATTTGCATTTCCCTAATAAATAATGATGTTGAACATTTTTTATGTATTTATTGACTATTTGTATTTCTTCTTTTGAGAAGTGTCTCTTTGATTTATTTATCCATTTATTAATTGAGGTTTTTTTGGTGTAAAGTTTTTTTAGCTTTTTAAATATCATAGATATTAATTATCTTCAGAAGAGTAGCTAGCAAAGATTTTTCTCTCATTCTGTAGTTATCTCTTCACATTCCTAATTGTTTCCTTTGCTGTCCCGAAGCTTTTAAATTTGATACCATCTTGTTTATTAACTCCAGGCATTATTTCCTGAACTTCAGGGATTCTGTTGAGAATGTGTTTTTTCTATCCCTAAAAGCTGGAGTGTTCACCCTGCATTTTATTCTAGGAATTGCATTCTAATTCTAAGGGCTTTGATCCATTTTTAGTTGATTTTTTTTTTTTTTTTTTCAGAGTGAGAGATGAGGGTCTGGTTTCATTCTTCTACCTGTGGATAACATTGTCCCAGCACCATTTGTTAAAAAAGGCTATCTTTTCTCCAATGTGTTTTTGGCCCCTTTGTCAAGGATCAGATATGTGTGTGTGTGTGTGTGTATGTGTATGTGTGCATGTGCGCGTGTGTGTGTATGTGTGTGTGTATTTTTGTGGGTTTGTCTTTGAGTCTTATAATTCTGTACCACTGATCTATGTGTCTGATTTCATGCCAGTGCCGTGCAGTTTTTTGTTACTATAGCTCTGTAGTATAATTTGAAGTCAGGTATTGTGATGTTTCCAGCATTGCTTTTTTGGCTTAAAATTGCATTGGCTATTCTGGATCTTTTATTCTTCCAAATGACTGGTTTTTTTTTTTTTCTAGTTCTGTGAAGGATGTCATGTATTTTGGTGGGGATTACATTAAATCTGTGTGTTGCTTTTGGTAGAATGGCCATTTTAACAATATTAATTCTGCCCATCCATTAATGTGGGAGGTCTTTTCATTCTCTGGGGTCTTCTTCATTTCTTTCCTAAGTGTACTGTAGTTTTCATTGTTGGTTAGATTTATTCCTAGGTTCTTGAGTTTTTGTTGTTGTTGTTTGAGGCTATTGTGAATGGGGTTGTTGTCCAGATTTCTTTCTCAGCAGATTTGTTGGTATATAGGAAAGCTATTGATTCTTATATATTGAGTTTATAACCTGCTACTTTACCAAATTTGTTTATTAGCTCTAGCAATCTTTTGGTGGAACTTTTTTTGTATCTTCTAGGTATAGTGATAATTTGACTTCTTCCTTTCCTATTTTTTTATCCCTTTTACTCCCTTCTCTTGCCTAATTGCTCTGGCTAGAATTTCTTGTACTAAATAAGAGTGATGAGAGTTGATATCCTTGTCCCAGATTTTAAAGGAAATGCTTTCAGTTTTTCCCCATTTACTGAGTTTGGCTTTGGATTTTTTATATATAGCCTTTATGATGTTGAGGTCGGTTTCTTTTACCCCTAGTTTCTTTAGTATTTTTATCATGAATGGGTGCTGAATTTTGTCAAAGGTCTTCTTTGCATGTATTGAGATTACTGAGTGATATTTGTCCTTAATTCTGTTAACGTAATTAGTTATATTTATTGATTTGCATGTATTAAACCATCCTTGCTTGTCTGGAATAAAAACCAACTTGGTCATGGTATATAATCTTCTTAATATATTATTGAATACGATTTGCTAATATTTTTATTAAGTGTTTTTGTAGCTAAATTCATCAGGATATTGGTCTGTAATTTTCTTTCCTTGATGTGTTCTTACCTGGTTTTGGTATGACTGTGAGTGATATGGCTTCATGGAATAATTTGAAAGTATTGGCATTAATTCTTCTCTAAAGAATTAATAATTTAAAGTATTGTTAGAATTCAGCTGAGAATCTGTCTGGTCCTGAGCTTTTCTTTGTTGGAAGGCTTGTTATTACTGCTTGTATCTCATTACATGTTATTGGGCTATTTCATTTTTCTGTGTCCTCTTGTTTTCTATTTCAACATGTATTTTTTCCATATAAATTAGTAGATACTAGACACTTATTAGGCTTGACAAAAAACAGATTAGCCTATATAGTAAAGTCAGCTTCTGGCTACATATCAGAATTACGTCATTGCTTCTTATTTTTAATGTTCATTTAATAAATGATTTTGCTTGTATTTCAGTTTATGATGTCACAAGAAGAGACACCTTTGTTAAATTGGATAATTGGTTAAATGAATTGGAAACATACTGTACAAGAAATGACATAGTAAACATGCTAGTTGGAAATAAAATTGATAAGGTAAGAAGGTAGATACTTAGCAATTTGGTTCTATATTTTGGCAGCTTTTCTTAATTATAGCATTTATCTTTTAGGAAAATCGTGAAGTTGATAGAAATGAAGGCCTGAAATTCGCACGAAAGCATTCCATGTTATTTATCGGTAAGTATATGAGTGAATATCTTTTCATTAATGAGGAACTTTAAAGTGGGGTTTTTGCTAAATTTATTTGTTTATGAACCACAAAATATATTTATTTAGTTTATAGTTGCCTTGTGCTACAAAAAAATCTACCAATAGAATGAGATTCTTTCTTTCTATAAAATTAAATAGGATCATGTTATGTGAAATTGTAGAATACAATTAAATCATTTCTCTAAAGACCTAATGGCATTCAGTTCAGCCTGGCACCCACTGCTAAAGTTGTATCTTCCTGGTCCATGTGCTGGCAGTATAATATCAGCACCACCTGGGAGCTTGTTAGAAATGCTTCATCTTTGGTGCTGTCCCAGATTTTTTGGATTAGAATCTGCATTAATAAATTTTTATTTTAATAAGATTTTTAGATGGTTCATATGCATTTATATTTGAGGAACATAGTAGAGTAGGGCATGGCTAAATGCCCTACTCTACTATGTTCCTCAAATATTAATATGCATATGAACAGGATGGGCCAAATCTGGATCTCCCATTTGTAATAAATACAGCCATGTCCTTTCATTTACATATAGTCTATGACAGCTTTTATGTTACATGGCAAAGTTAAGTAGTTACCTCAGAGGTCTATAGACCATAAACCATAAAATATTCACTATCTGTACCCTTACAGATAAAGTTTACCAACCTGTCATCTTAAAAAGAGCTTAACTATATCAGAATTACCTGGGGAGCTTTTTAAAATTGCAAGTCCCTGTCCCTTATCACAAAACCAGAGGCATTTTATTTGAAGTACTTAAGGTGATTCCATTGTGAAAGCAGCTTTAGGAACTACTGATTTGGTTATCCCATGGTGTTAGAAACTACTAGGAATTTTCAAATGGAATTTGGGAAACAACATATATAGATAGAAGCAGGGATATGAGTAGAAAGAATAAAGTTTTTTGAAAAAAAATTGAGTACTACCTTTACTTCTTACTTGCTATATATCCCTCATGTATTAGTTTATTTAGTATTTTTAAACATGGAGGATATAACAATGAATAAAACAGACCAACTCACTGCCCTCATGGAGTCTACATTCTGGTAGGAAAACAGATATAAATAAATAAGTGCTGCGATGAAGCAAAGAAAACATGGTTTGTGTCGATAGAAGGACTAGGGTGGGGATCAAGTAGTAAAACTTTTTTGAGGTATTGCCTTTTGAGTAGAAATTCATCATGTGAGTTTTAGATGTGATCAACTCCCGCTAAGAGAAGAGCAGATATTTCCTGAGGTCAGAATCGGTTTAATGTGTTTAAGGAACAGAAAGAAAGCTTGTGGGATGGAACATAGCATGTGTTGGAAAGGAAGAAGACTGATGATGGTGAAAGATAAGGCTAAAAAGGTAAAGAGATTGATTTTATTGCAAGTGTAGTAGAAAACAGTGGAGTCTGATACTCTTTTTAAAATTCATTTTTGTACACCATAGGCTCTGAGAAGCAGAAGCAAGATTCTTGTTCTGCTTTTACATTGGCCCAGGTAAATGAAGCTGGTAGCTTTGACCATAGCAACAGTGGGTATTAGAAAGTTGGTAGTTCTGGGAAATACTTGGAGGTAACACTGACAGGATATGTAAATGGATTGGGTATGGAGGATAAGGAAAGAGAGCTGTCAAAGACAACTCCATGTTTTTGGCATGAGCAAGTAGATGGATTATACTGCCATTAATTAGGATGTGGAAGATTGAGAAAAGAACAGGTTGGGGTAGAGAAGTGGGAGGTCAAGAATTTTGCTTAGATATAAGAACCAATGGATGTGTTGGTCATTGGCATTTAGATTGCATTTAGGGTCTCCTGATTAGAGTGATCACTTTAAAAATATGGGCATAAAAGATCTGAAGATTGAACCTTGGGGCACTCTTAACAATTAGAGGCTAGCAGAAAAAGGTGCTAGCAAGTAAGGTAAATGACATAGCAGGAAGATAGGAAGATTACCAGGAATGTTCATTGTTGTGGAAGTGAAGTGAACACACTATTTAAGGAAAGAGTAAGTGATTAGCAGTATCAAATGCTGAAAGACTTCAAATAAAGATAGGATGTTAGATTTGACAATACAAAGGATGTTGGTGGCTTTGAAAAGAATGGTTTCAATGGAGTGGTGTGGAATAAGAGCCTAATGAGGGAATAGTAATCTCCTCTTTTCACATTTCAGTAACCTTAGTCTAAAATTATTAAATGTAAGATTTTAGAAATTAACAATTCCTAAGTTTCAAATAACTTTTTATCACAATATATTGTTTTTTTTTTATTGATTGTGCAAAACATTACAGAGCTCATGGTATATCATCTTTCATACATTAGACTCAATTGGGTTTTGAACTCCCATTTTTACCCCAAATACAGTATATTGTTATATTCTATTTTATTATTAATTGCTAATCTCTTACTCTGCCTCATTTATCAATTAAACTTTTATCATAGGTATGGACTTATAGGAAAAAAACATAATATATTCAGGGATGTCTTGGTACTTACCGCCCTTGGATAAGGGAGGGCTGCTATCATTTGAAGAAAAGAATTCGAGATAAAAAAGTGGAAGCTGCTTCTCTAGATAACTCACTCAAATAATTTCCCAAGAGACTAGAGAAACTGGGTGGTTGCAATAAGGATGTGTGGGTTATAGGGAAAATTCACGTGTGTATTTTTTTATGGCAAATAAATTGTCACACTTTAGAGAGTAGTATGTTAGAGAAGAGGGCGAGTATGATTCTTTACTACATGAGAAAGAATGGGGTTCCAGGTCTAGTGAAGGGGATTTAGATAGGAACAAGTTTATCAGTTGTAATAGACTGAAGGCAGAAAAAAGATACAAATTCAGTTAGTTTGGTAAATTTTTTTTTTTTAAAGAGAGAGTGAGAGAGGGAGAGAGAGAGAGAAAATTTTTAATATTTATTTTTTAGTTATCGGCCGACACAACATCTTTGTTTTGTATGTGGTGCTGGGGATCGAACCCGGGCCGCACGCATGCCAGGCGAGCGCGCTACCGCTTGAGCCACATCCCCAGCCCAGTAAATTTTTTTATTAGTGGAATGATAAGGTCATTCTTGCCAGATAGTTTGTTTTTTTCTCAATATAAAGCTAGATGATTTTTATTTAAAAAACATACTTCTATGACTGAGGAAAGCAAACACTTCACCATACATTTTTTTTGTGCTCATGAATATTTATTTGATTCTTAAAATTACAATCCAAAATTATTGTTACTTTGTTGTCCAAGCAATTCTAGAGTTGACCATTTTATTTATTTATTTATTTTTAAAGTTTTATATGTTTATTTTACCCCTTCAAAAATTATGAAGTTTCTCTAAAGTGAGTACTCATAAAAAATAAACTACATTGCTTCTGGTTCCTTATGTTCTATTGGTTGTTCAAAACATTTCTCTGCACACCAAAATATTAACGATGTTTTACTTAATGAGAATATACAACTTTGCAAAAAGAGTGGTAAAAGTCAACCTCATTTATGCCCACCCCTCTGGAAGGTAATTTACAGTGTATGTCAAGATACTGATGAATGTCTTGACACTTTTCCCACATAATTCGATTTTTAAAATCTACCTTAAGGAAGTGCTAAATGCCCCAAAACCTTAATACATAGTTGAGGTCATCATAGCACCATTTCTTTATTTTTTATTGGTTATTCAAAACATTACAAAGATTGCAGAATCACATCGGTTACACATCCACATTTTTACATAATGCCATAATAGTAACTGTTGTATTCTGCTACCTTTCCTATCCTCTACTATCCCCCCTCCCCTCCCATATAGCACCATTTATAAAGAGAAATCTGTAAACAAAAATAGAACGATGAAATTAATTGTAGTAAATCTAGAAATCAGTCTTACATGTTTCAAAAATGTTTATGTTACTTTTAATAAATTGGAAAAAAAAAAAAGCTAGATGATGAGGGGCTCAGGGCATAGCCCAGCATTAGAGTATACACTTAGTATGCACAAAATTCTGAGTTCTTGGATAGATTTATCAGCAGAGTTAGAGGGGTAGTAAGAAAAAGGAATACAATTAGTCACCTGAAGACAGTGAAGGTAAGGTAAGTTTAGGAATCAATGCTGAGTGTCCACTTGACTTTCGTGAGCATAAATAAAATGAGACCAGTATTCATGGTTGTACGTCATTTTATTCTGCCACCTATCGATGCTTGGTCGCATGCACAGAATCATCAGGATAATTGTTGAATTTGGGGCATAAATTTCCTTATTTTAAAATAGGAATAACATGTGCTTTAGAGGTCATTTTAAGAGTTAACTGAAAAACTAAGGAAAAAACTTGGACATAATATTTGAGTAGGGCCTTACAAGTTACAATTCAGTCACAAAATCCTGGGCTTAAATGCCTGAATCTTATGGATAAAATTTAAATAGCTTAATTTTAGAGTTGAAATTCACTAATATTAAACCTGTGAGGAGAAATTGCTTATTCAACTGTCAATGTGTTGTAGGCTGATATGAGTTTTCCAGAAAAACATGGGAAAATGGACAGGAAGTATATATTATGACCTTTTTCTTTGAATTTCAGAGGCAAGTGCAAAAACCTGTGATGGTGTACAATGTGCCTTTGAAGAACTTGTTGAAAAGATAATTCAGACACCTGGACTATGGGAAAGTGAGAACCAGAATAAAGGAGTCAAATTGTCACACATGGAAGAAAGCCATGGAGGAGGAGCCTGTGGTGGTTATTGTTCTGTGTTATAAACTCTGGGAAATTCCATCTCTTGCATATTTGATCAGATAGTGACATCTTTCTGTATATAAACTCTAACTGCTATTTTAGGCACCTTGCAGTTTGCACATAATTGTTTTGTATCATGGCAGTAAATATTTGCAAGAAATCCTACTCATCGGCCCTCCCAGGTAAAATGTTATGGTACGCATGCACAGTTTGCAATCTACAGTTTTATATGTAACATAAAATAGGTGTACCTTTATGAGTACATTTGATTTTATGATTTACATTTATCATGTAATTTTTTAAAACATCCATCTGTTTAGTGTATGTCAGTACAGGGTCTGCTGCTTTGTTTTGTTTTGTTTTTTCTGCTTAAATATTCCTGTCAATTACTGAATTACTTGGTATGTAGATAGAACTCCTAGAACCATGGGAGGTATACTGGTGTCATCAAACCTGTTAAATTTCCTTTGAGGAATAACAGAGCATGATTTCACAGCTTTTCTAGGATGTTTAAGATTCTCTTTTAGTACTAAGCAAAATTCTCAGTACAGAATGTAGCCCAGGCCAATTCATAATTAAATCTCTATTTGTTCTGATGATGCTTCTAAAATAGTACTGATATGTTAAAGAAGTTTCATATTACTTTCTAATTTACTTCATTGATTAGCTCAGTTGTTTTAACTGGACTTTTGATCCTCTATATGTACATTGGATTCATAATCCTATGTGCAGTGCTTTTAGTTATATCGCATTTGGAAGAATGGCAATAAGGTTTCCCTCACTGGGGTTTCAGAAGGACGTAAATAGTGTGTTGATCATAACTCCTTTAATACTTACCACTTTTAAAACCATTTTTTTTCTCATAAATGTTGTTAGCATTTATTCAGGTACCTCAGTGTAGCTTGTGTAATTTTTATGACTATCTGTATCTTATGACCTCCAAAAATAGCTAATTGATATTCAAAACCTATTTCTGTACTTTGAGGAGTGGGAAAGGAAAAAAAAACAAAACTAAATGACAATTTGAGAAGAGTATACTGCTTCCAGATTCTGACCTGTGTGGGAAAATGCTATTGCAATGAAAATCTTGACGATTTATTATAACAAGTAACAAATAGCTTATTAAAACCAACTTTGTATACATTAACATCTTTTCTACAGTATTTGGTTTTCTAATCTTCTGTTGTTGCAAATTGTATGTTTTTTCCTATCCATATGTTATTTAATTTACATTGATCTCTGCTATTTTAAGCCCCCAAATAATATGTCTTTTAAAGGGTAGTCACTACAATACCCCTCAGTAAGATTCTGATACTAATTTCTTATCAATTTAATCTCTGTACAATTATAAATGAGATAAACATATTTGTGGACCTTTGAAGTATGTGTTAATGAATTTACTTCAAGTTGGATTCTTTCTGAAATGCACATTCTCACATGTGAAAACTTCATTTTCTACTTGGTTTACACTTGTTAGTCTACATTACATATGATTAAAGGTTTTATACATCCTGTATATTTCACTAAATATAAAACATTTACTTCTACAATGTTAGAAAAAAGGTAGTTAACTGTGTACTTATGATTTGTTCATGTTACATTAAAATTTAGATTTGTGTATTTATGTAGTCTGTATTGACAAAACTTTTCTGTGTATTACTTTTTGCTCCTTGAGTGACATAATAATATTCCTGTGCATTGGATTGTTGTCTTGATTTGGATAGAATTTGGATACGTATGAGTCACTCATATATAACCTTAAAAATGAATTTTGTTTGATAGATTTATATTGTAATCTTTTGTAGTTTTTGAATAAATATAGCCTGCTTTCCCTAGATGCATTTGTGCAGGACGTATTATACATTTTCCTTTTACTCCCATTAGTTAAGGAGCATTTTAATTTAGTGCTATCAAATTCTCTTATTTATGTGGCTTTCATTTTACTATTTTGTGTTATATGCACAATGTTTTGTAGTGAAGGTTTTTTAAAGGAAATGGTTGTAATATCTAAAATCAGGCACCTGAACAACTTCAGGATTTTGTTAATTCCTTTCAGAATAATTTGAAGTATTTTAAAGATATTTTTGCAGATGGTACAAAATAGAATGATTAGAATATAGTATTTTGAGTTCTAGGAGTACCAACATAGACCTAAACAAATTAACTTTTCAATTTATGAGTAATAGTTAACATTTATTGAAAGCTTCCTTGGTGGTAAGTGCTGTTCTAATGCTGAATTGTTTCGGTAAACCTTACAGCAACTTTAAGAGAATGGTATTCCTATTATGTCCATTTTAATGAAGAAGATAATGGAATAGGCATATTAGATAACTTCCCACAGATCAAGATAGCTAATCAATGAGCAAGTTAGATTCCAAGGCTTATTCACTCCTGACCCCACTCTTAACCATTGCTCCTTGTATTATGGCTAGTTGCTAGCTTTTGTTTGAACACAGCCAACTTAAAGGAGTTCCCCTGCTTTATCAATCTCTTTGGTTATAAGTGAAGTATTTCAAATTTATTGGCTATAGAACAAATCCCATTTGACCTAAATGTTCAGGTAGTAGAGTATATGGTCCCTCATCCCTGATTTAGTAAATGTAAAATGTTAGGGAGCTTATGGCCCCTTACCTAGGTACTTGTAATTGGACATGAAAAAACAATTAAGTTTAGAAACAGTCTTTTGCTTAAAAATCTGGGGTGGTTTTATTTCAAGCACTTAATTTCCAGCTATAAACTCACACTTTATTTACATTTTTAGTTGAGTCTAGTGGAATTAGTCTTGATTTTGATGAATACTTGAGTTTGCATACTCAAGACATACCAATAATTGTCTAAGTGTGAGATTAGCCCCAAGCTCATAAGTCAGTTCTTACACCATTACTTATTTTACTTGTGGGACAGCACAGACTTACTTCATATCCATAGTATTTTTTAGGTACAGTTTAGGTGATTTTTTTTCTGTTTTCTCCAAGTGACCTGAGACAACAATCCTATTGTATTAAGTATTATAAAGATTTCAGAATTCAAGCATTATATGTCTCTCACAGATTTTGCTAATAATACTTAAAAAGTTTTCATCCATTAATGTTTCTAGTTAGATAGAAGGATAAAAACATGTAATCAGAGCTGGGTGTGGTGGTGCATGCCAGTAATCCCAGCAGTTTGGGAGGCTGAGGCAGAAAGATCACGAGTTCAAAGCCAGCCTCAGCAAAAGCAAGGCACTAAGCAACTCAGTGAAACCCTGTCTCCAAATAAAATACAAAATAGGGTTGGGGATGTGGCTCAGTGGCTGAGTACCAATTCCTGGTACCAAACAAACAAAAAATACATGTAGTCAGTTTTCAGACATTTTTCTGGTTCTGATTTCAACTCTTCTATGGATAGTCAACTATAGACTTTATTTCAGGTTTTGTCTAGATATTGGAAGAAGAGAATACTAGAAATAGACTGAGTCACATAGATGAAGTCAAAAACGTGGGAATAAGGAGTATAGAATTCCTCAGAAATCTTTGTGTTTTATTTTAGTGGGAACATTAATCAGGTTGGAGGACAAAAAAGGTAATTTCTTTGTGAGGTTTACATTTTACTATTTTCATTGCTAGTTTATTGTTTCATATTTAAGAATCAACAGTGTTTCTGTATAGAGTTTGCTTACATGCCTCTTAGGTTAAACTGCTTCATACATACATACATACACACTGTGTGCACATGGGTACACATAATTTTTGATATGTGCATTTTAACAGTATGAATACCAGTTTTGCCTCTTTACCATCTCTTATATTTCTCTCTTTTTTAAGTTGATAAACAATAAATTATGTAGTTTTATTTGCATTTCTTTGATTACTGGTAAGGTTGAGCCCTTGTAATATCTAATTGGATACTTGGATTACTTGAAATTCTTGTTTATGTGTTTTGTGTTTACCTATTAGCATCTACTTCTCTCACCAATACCACACAATTTGCTGTTTGAATAACCCCTCTTACATCCCTGCAAATAATCATGTATGTGGGTTGGGTGGCATTATTACATGCTCATCTGTCTAGGTTGACTGGCCCAGTTACCTTTTAAGCAATGTTCCCCTCCTCAGTAGTAAATGATTTAGGAATGGGTACCTGACCCTGATCAGACTATGGAGATGCAAGAAGATATTTGCTGAAAAGACACTTTCTTGCAGAAAGTATTCTGGGATGAGTAAATTTCTTCCTGCAGCTAGTTTTTCTAATAAGCCAACCTTAAGCAATAACAAGAAAATAAGAGGGCATCTAAATTGAAGCCCTGATGCAATCTGGAACCCATGGATGTGGAGTGAGATATATTTCTGAATTTTGACTTATGTGAGCCAGTAAATTTCTTTTTCGTTTAAGCCAATTAGACAATAGTTTTCTTTCCTAACAACTAAATGTATATTATATAAGTACATGTGTTTTTCTTATTGTTAGGAGTTTTGTGTACATCAGGTTCAATTTGCTGGTGTATATATTGCATTAGGAAGAAAGAAGTAAGTCTATTACTTTGAAAAGCCACTACTCTTAAGTACTATTAACATTTTAGTGATATTACTTCCATATATTTCTGTATGGATATGTACATAGTTGACTTCATACATTGTTTTAAGGCTACTTGATTTGTAAGGTCTTATATTCTGTCATTTAGTTTCTGTGTCACTGTTTTCGTCAGTTTCTTCATCCCTGTGACTAAAGGACCTAAGCAGAACAACTGTGGAGGAGGAGAAGTTTATTTGAGGGCTCACAGTTTCAGAGGACTATGGACTAAGGTCCTTAGGAGGGCTGGCTCCATTCCTCGAGGCTTGAGATGAGGCAGGACATCATGGCAAAAAGTGTGACTGAGGGAACTAGCTCACATGATGATCAGAAAGCAGCAAAGAGAGGTCTTGCCTTGCTGAATACAAATACATATCCCAAAGTCATAACCCAATTCCCACCTCCTTCCAGCCACTTCAGTTACCACTCAGTTAATCCCTGTGAGGGGATTAATTTACTGATTGGGTTAAGACTTTAACAACCCAATCATCTCTCCTCTGAACCTTCTTGCATTATCTCACAGTGAGCCTTTGGGGAACACCTCACATCCAAACCATAACAGTCACCCAAGCATTTCCTATCACCCCTCTCCTTGCCAAGGTTATCAATTTCAGATCATGGCATATGTACCCTCTTTGTATTTTCCATGCCTCTAAATCATGCATATATGTACATACATACATAGCTTTATTTTTTATATAGTTACAATTTGCTTAAAGAACATAGTTTACAGAAATGAGATAATCTGTATATTCATCTCTGCATGTTACTCTTCCTAACATAGATTATGAAAATGCCTACAAGCCAGTTTATTATGTACATGTAACATTCATTTTGATGGTTGTACAATATTAATATCCCATGGTATAGACCTACCACAGTTTATTCAACTATCTCTCTGATAAGGATTATTATTGTATTTCCATTTTTCTGCCACCGCAGATATCACCACAGTAAATATTCTTGTACACATATCTTTTTAGATCTAAGTGTTAGATTCATGGGTTTAGGAAAGCATGTTGTTTTAAATTTTTGATGTATTTTGCTAATAGCTTTCAAAAATCTGTAACATTAATTTACATTCCCATGGCAATATGTGACATTGTTTTCCCTGCATTCCCCATCAGCCTCAAGAGGTATTCTTATACTTTAATTTTTGCTGCCTTGATATTTATAAGATACACTTTGTGAAGCACAAGTGTTATTTTAGTTTGCATTTTCTAAAAAGTACTTTTTCACATTTCTAATCCATCTGTAGTTGCCTTTTTTGAAATTATTATTCATATCCTTTGACAGTTTTTCTGTTCAGTTTTTTGTAATTTTTAAACAGTTATGTAAGTTTTCTATATAGTACAGATATTAATTCTCATGTGTATCTTATAAGCATATTGTCCTAACCTATGGCTGTTTTTAAAAATTTTTTTTGTCCTGTATTTTCCCTACAATTTAAAATATTTATATTTTATATCATCTGGATTCCCCAGCCCTTAAATTATGCATACAGTCTCTTTAACCTTGTTTGAGATTTTTTGTTCATACTTGTAGTAATTTGGAGTTCACATTGGCATATAGCACAAATTAAGGAGCCATCTCATTCTTTCCCATGTGGACAGTCAATTGTGTCAGAACTATACATTTTTCTCACTGAGCTGAAACACTACTTTTCTCTAGATGAGATTCCCATAATCTACTTTGTCCTTATATTTTAAAGTCTCTTTGAAATGTAATGTATTTTAGTTAATTGGTTTTCTTTTATTTTATTTTGTGCTTTAAAAAACATTTTTAGAATGGCTCTGCAGGTCATTTACTGTCAGACTGCCATAGAGGCCTGATAAAGCAGAATTGTTAATGGTGAGTGTCCTTATAAAGTTTAGTCACTTGTAAGGCATTTTTTTTAACATATCAAGCTTAAAGATTTCCTTTGTTCATTATTCCTATTGATGGGTCATTTTTTTTTTTTTTTTTTTTTTTTTATTGGTTGTTCAAAACATTACACAGCTCTTGACATAGCATATTTCTTACATAAGCTTTGAGTGAGTTATGAACTCCCATATTTACCCCCAACGCAGATTTCAAAATCATATCATTTAAATATCCCCATTTTTACAAAATGCCATATTAGTAACTGTTGTATTCTGCTACCTTTCCTGTCCTATACTATCCCCCCTCCCCTCCCCTCCCCTCCCATCCTCTCTATCTACCCCATCCACTGTAGTTTATTTCTCTCCTTATTAATTTTCCCATTCCCCTCACAGCCTCTTATATGTATTTTTGTATAACAATGCGGCTCTCCCTCCATTTCCATGTAATTCCCTTTTTCTTTCCCTTTCCCTCCCCCTTCATGTCTCTGTTTATTGCTAGTCTTTTCTTCCTGCTCTTCCTCCCTTCTCTAATCTTAATTGCTCTCATTATATCAAGGAAGTCATTTTGTATTTGTTTTTTAAGGATTGGCTAGCTTCACTAAGCATAATCTGCTCTAGTGCCATCCATTTCCCTGAAAATTCTATGATTTTGTCATTTTTTATTGCTGCATAGTACTCCATTGTGTATAGATGCCACATTTTTTTAATCCATTCATCTATTGAAGGGCATCTGGGTTGGTTCCACAGTCTAGCTATTGTGAATTGTGCTGCTATGAACATCGATGTGGCAGTGTCCCTGTAGCATGCTCTTTTAAGGTCTTCAGGGAATAGTCCGAGAAGGGCAATAGCAGGGTCAAATGGTGGTTCCATTCCCAGCTTTCCCAGGAATCTCCATACTGCTTTCCAAAGTGGCCTAACCAATTTGCAGTCCCACCAGCAATGTACAAGAGTACCCTTTTCCCCACATCCTCTCCAGCATTTGTTGTTGTTTGACTTCATAATGGCTGCCAATCTTGCTGGAGTGAGATGGTATCTTAGTGTGGTTTTGATTTGCATTTCTCTGACTGCTAGAGATGGTGAGCATTTTTTCATGTACTTGTTGATTGATTGTATGTCCTCCTCTGAGAAGTGTCTGTTTAGGTCCTTGGCCCATTTGTTGATTGGGTGATTTGTTATCTTGCTGTCTAATTTTTTGAGTTCTTTATATACTCTGGATATTAGGGCTCTATCTGAAGTGTGAGGAGTAAAAATTTGTTCCCAGGATGTAGGCTCCCTATTTACCTCTCTTATTGTTTCTCTTGCTGAGAAAAAACTTTTTAGTTTAAGTAAGTCCCAATTGTTGATTCTTGTTATTAACTCTTGTGCTATGGGTGTCCTATTAAGGAATTTGGGGCCTGACCCTACAATATGTAGATCGGAGCCAACTTTTTCTTCTATCAGACGCAGAGTCTCTGTTTTGATATCAAGGTCTTTGATCCATTTTGAGTTAATTTTTGTACATGGTGAGAGGAGAGGGTTTAGTTTCATTTTGTTGCATATGGATTTCCAGTTTTCCCAACACCATTTGTTGAAGATGCTATCCTTCCTCCATTGCTTGCTTTTAGCCCCTTTATCAAATATTAGGTAGTTGTAACTTTGTGGGTTAGTCTCTGTGTCCTCTATTCTGTACCATTGGTCCACCCGCCGGTTTTGGTACCAGTACCATGCTGTTTTTGTTACTATTGCTCTGTAATATAATTTGAAGTCTGGTATTGCAATACCGCCTGATTCACTCTTCCTGCTTAGTATTGCTTTTGCTATTCTGGGTCTTTTATTTTTCCATATGAATTTCATGATTGCTTTATCTATTTCTACAAGAAGTGCCATTGGGATTTTGATTGGCATTGCATTAAACCTATAGAGAACTTTTGGTAATATTGCCATTTTGATGATGTTAGTTCTGCCTATCCATGAACAGGGTATATTTTTCCATCTTCTAAGATCCTCTTCTATTTCTTTCTTTAGGGTTCTGTAGTTTTCATTGTATAGGTCTTTCACCTCTCTTGTTAGGTTGATTCCCAAGTATTTTATTGTTTTTGAGGATATTGTGAATGGGGTGTTTTTCCTCATTTCCGTTTCAGAAGTTTTGTCGCTGATATACAGAAATGCCTTTGATTTATGTGTGTTGATTTTATATCCTGCCACTTTGCTGAATTCATTTATTAGTTCTAGTAGTTTTTTTGTAGACCCTTTTGGGTCTTCTAGGTATAGAATCATGTCATCTGCAAATAGTGATAATTTAAGTTCTTCTTTTCCAATTTTTATGCCTTTAATTTCTTTCGTCTGTCTAATTGCTCTGGCCAGTGTTTCTAGAACTATGTTGAACAGAAGTGGTGAGAGCGGGCATCCTTGTCTTGTTCCAGATTTTAGAGGGAATGCCTTCAATTTTTCTCCATTCAGAATGATGCTAGCCTGAGGCTTAGCATAAATAGCTTTTACAATGTTGAGGTAAGTTCCCGTTATCCCTATTTTTTCTAATGTTTTGAACATAAAGGGATGCTGTACTTTGTCAAATGCCTTTTCTGCATCTATTGAGATGATCATATGGTTCTTATCTTTAAGTCTATTTATATGGTGGATAACATTTATTGATTTCCGTATATTGAACCATCCTTGCATCCCAGGGATGAATCCTACTTGATCATGGTGCACTATTTTTTTAATGTGTCTTTGTATCCGATTTGCCATTATTTTATTGAGGATTTTTGCATCTAGGTTCATCAGAGATATTGGTCTGTAGTTTTCTTTCTTTGAGGTGTCTTTGTCTGGTTTCGGAATCAGGGTGATGTTTGCCTCATAGAATGAGTTTGGAAGAGCTCCCTCTTTTTCTATTTCCTGGAATAACTTGAAAAGTATTGGTATTAATTCTTCTTTAAAGGTTTTGTAAAACTCCGCTGTATACCCATCCGGTCCTGGGCTTTTCTTGGTTGGTAGTCTTTTGATGGCTTCTTCAATTTCATCCATTGATATTGGTCTGTTCAAATTGTGTGTATCTTCCTGACTCAGTTTGGGCAAATCATATGTCTTAAGAAATTTATCGATGTCCTCACTATCCTCAATTTTATAGGAATATAGGTTTTCAAAATAATTTCTAATTATCTTCTGTATTTCTGTAGCATCTGTTGTGATATTGCCTTTTTCATCCCGTATGTTAGTGATTTGAGTTCTCTCTCTTCTTCTCTTCGTTAGCATGGCTAAGGGTCTGTCAATCTTATTTATTTTTTCGAAGAACCAACTTTTAGTTTTGTTAATTTTTTCAATAGTTTCTTTTGTTTCAATTTCATTGATTTCTGCTCTGATTTTAATTATTTCTTGCCTTTTGCTGCATTTGTTGTTGTTTTGTTCTTCCTTTTCTAGGGCTTTGAGATGAAGTGTGAGTTCATTTATTTGTTGGTTTTTTTTTTTTCTGAGGAATGACCTCCAGGAGATGAATTTCCCTCTTAAAACTGCTTTCATTGTGTCCCATAGATTTCGATAAGTTGTATCTGTGTTTTCATTTATCTCTAGGAATTTCTTGATTTCCTCCTTTATGTCTTCTGTAACCCATTGATCATTAAGTAACATATTGTTCATTTTCCATGTGATATAGGATTTTCCCTTCCTTCTTTTATCATTAATTACCAGTTTCATTCCACTATGGTCAGATAAAGTGCATGGTATTATCTCCACACCTTTATATTTACTAAGGGTTGCCCTATGGCATAATATATGGTCTATTTTTGAGAAGGATCCATGTGCTGCTGAGAAAAACGTATATACACTAGAAGATGGTTGATATATTCTATATATGTCAGTTAAGTCTAGGTTATTAATTGTGATATTGAGTTCTATAGTTTCTTTATTCAACTTTTGTTTGGAGGATCTGTCCAATGGTGAGAGAGGTGTGTTGAAGTCACCCATAATTATTGTGTTGTGGTCTATTTGATTCTTGAACTTGAGGAGAATTTGTTTTATGAACGTCGCAGCACCATTATTTGGTGCATAAATATTGATAATTGTTATATCTTGTTGGTGAATGGTTCCTTTTAACAGTATATAATGTCCTTCCTTATCCCTTTGGATTGATTTAGTCTTGAAGTCGATTTTATTCGATATGAGGATGGCCACGCCTGCTTGCTTGCGAGGACTGTGTGCATGATATATTTTTTCCCAACCTTTCACCTTCAGCCTGTGTACGTCTTTTCCAGTCAGATGTGTCTCCTGGAGGCAGCATATTGTTGGATTTGTTTTTTTAATCCATGTTACCAGCCTATGTCGCTTTATTGGAGAGTTTAAACCATTAACATTTAGAGTTACTATTGATGTATATTTTGTACTTCCAGCCATGTTTGATTGTTTATCTCTTTTTTTTTTTTTTTTTATAGTTTAGTTTGTTTCTCCATGGTTAGCTTTCCCCCCACCATCTGTCCTTATTGAGGTACTTCCCATTGTTGGCTTTGGTTATTGTTATTCACTTCTTCCTCGTGTAGTGTTTTGTTCAAGATGCTTTGCAATGCTGGTTTTCTGGCTACAAATTCTTTTAGCTTTTGTTTATCATGAAAGATTTTTATTTCGTTGTCGTACCTGAAGCTTAATTTTGCTGGATACAGAATTCTTGGTTGGCATCCATTGTCTTTCAGTGTTTGAAATATGTTGTTCCAGGATCTTCTCGCTTTCAGCGTCTGTGATGAAAAATCCGTTGTTAATCTTATTTGTTTACCCCTGAATGTAATCTGTCTCTTTTCTCTTGCAGCTTTTAATATTTTCTCTTTGTTCTGTATATTTGATATCTTCATAACAATGTGTCTTGGCGTTGGTCTACTGTGATTTTGTGTGCTCGGTGTCCTGTATGCATCTTCAATTTGTATATCTGTTTCCTTTTTTATTTCTGGAAAGTTTTCTGTAATTATTTCTTTTAGCAGGTTACTCATTCCCTTGGTTTGACTCTCTATCCCTTCCTCTATCCCAATCACTCTTACTGATGGGTCATTTTAAAAAATATATGAAAGAGGTTTTTTCTAAAATGTGTTATGGATACTGGTCTTGTTATTATGTATTGCATAATCTTCACCCATGACTTGTTTTGGAATTTGTTTGAAACATTGCATACTAAAAAGTTTTCAAAAACCAAAAGTGTAATGATTTTAATCAACTTTTAAAGATTAGCATTCAAATTGAAATCATCTGGTAGTCTGCATTTATTCTGAGAAAACTGATAATTAAATGTCAAAGACTTGCCATTAGGATATATGGGCATTTTTGTATTGTTCAGATTTTATACTGTTCTTCAATATTTTATAGTTTTCTTCACATAAGTCCTGTATCTTTTTTTATAAAAGTTATTCCTAGAAAAAACCTGATAGTTTTTTAATGTTTATATATTTACACAGAGGAAATTGTAGGCATTTAAAAATTTAATATTTTGAAGCCAGTCTCTGACAAGCATTTGGAGGAAACCTCCCATGCAACAACTGATATGAAGCTTAGCTTTGAATAGAGGTGACTCAGATGTGCAACTCCTAGGCCATGTTGGCCACAGTTTCTCCTATCTCTCTCCAAGGCCAACTCTTCCTAGATTTCCATATGTCAAATTCTCCCTAGTGTCAGTCACTTTGATTTTCTTTTTACATGTCAGAGGGAGACTGAACCATTGTGTTTCTGTTGTCGCCAACTCCATGTTTGACTAGATCCAGAAGATTGGTAAGATTTCTTTTTCTATATGCTGGAATATATAATTTTTAAAAATGAGTTTAAATGATGGTTTATTGCAAGTTTCTCAGAAGTCAGTGTAACATAATAGTGTGGACTTTTGTTATAAAATTGGGCTCATACCCTAGCCCAGCTTGATTAACCGTTTTAACCTTTTGGATTTCAGTTTCTTCATAGTGAAAGTGAGCGTAATAATGATCTCAAAAAATCACAGGCTTGTTGTGAGCATTAAATGCATTAGGAAGCATAAAACACAGTGTGTGTCAATTAGAGGCTAATTATTAGCCTACCTTGGCTAATGGTCTTTTGGTCTTCTCAGCTTTTCTGTTGTCTTGAATTCATTTTTATAATTCACATAGGGAAACAATACTTTTCTTTTTTCTAGGATCAAATTTTTCCTGGAACAAAACTGGACGTATTCCAGTTAAAAATAATTTTAAAGTTATTTTTCTACTGGGACTGGTAATACACACCTATAATCCCAGCAACTAAGAAGGCCGGGGCAGGAGGATCATAAGTTCAAGGCCAACCTTGACAGATTATTGAGACACTGTTTAAAAATTAAAAATTAAAAAAGGGCTGGGAATGTATGCAGTCATAGAGTGCCCCTGGGTCCTATAACAATACCACACAAAAATGTTAGTTTCTGAGTAAGTTCCTTATTTGGTGTGTGTGTATGCATTATATGTATAGTGTTTTGGGTTTGTTTTGTTTTGGAAGCAGTTTATGGTCTTTTTGATTTTTTTTTTTTTTTGGTCACTTTAGACAACAAGTCTTGAAAAGTGAACTGGAAATCAATCAGGAGTGATTTATAAAGAGATGGGGGTAGGTAATTGCAAATGAGGTACCTGTTGAGAATACTTAACAGGTTTCCTTCTTTGTGAAGACCTGAATGTTAACAACAGGCTTCCCCTGCAACTGCAGGACATCCAGTGTCTCAGCACTCTGAAGTTAACACATATCAAAGAAGCTTGAAGCATTGAGCTTGCTATGTCACAAAATAGTATAGATGCCTGGTCATAAGACATTTATAATCTTAGTTTTGTATTCCTTTAGCCATATTTTCTTCACTAGGAATTTTAAGCTAATTAATATTTCCATGTGTCACACTCATACCTTTTTTTTTTTTTTTTTTGGTACCAGGGATTGAACTCGGGGGCACTCAACTACTGAGCCACATTCCCAGCCCTTTTTTGTATTTCATTTAGAGACAGGTCTCACTGCATTGCTTAGTGCCTTGCTAAATTGCTGAGACTGGCTTTGATCTCATGATCATCCTGCCTCAGTCTCCTGAGCTGCTGGGGTTATGCACCACCGTGCCTGGCTCACATCTTTATTTATTTATTTATTTATTTATTTATTTTTTAAGGGTAAGCATACAACCAAAGTTTTCTCTAAAACTACAGTAATAAATTTTATCATACCATATAAGATCCATCATATCATGTATGTTTATAAACATGTCTGCGTATACTTACCTCTTGAACAGTTCGCTCACTGTTCATTAACAGTCTCATGATTAAATCACTTAGAAAATGGTTTCAGTATTATAGTTCCATGGAACTATGAACCACAATCCTAATGAAATAACAAAAATTTGTTTGCTTTCTTTTTGTCTTTAGGTGTTATCTCACTAGGCATACATAATCAGACGTTCAAATTACTTGAATAAATTCTTTTTTCTGTGTGGTTTTATTATCAGTGTGATATAGTTAAGTTGACTTTTTTCTGCTTGTATTCAGTTATAAGTTCTTTTTCATCCTTTAATCTTTTGAATAATTATTGATATGGTTAAAATGAGATACTATATGAAAAGATCTATCAGTGAAGTCATGTTCCCATCCCTCTCTGTTCCTTGGAACTATAATACTGAAACCATTTTCTAAGTGATTTAATCATGCTACTGTTAATGAACAGTGAACTGTGCAAGTCGTTAACACTAGCTTCTGGTTTATTCTTCCTTTCTTCCTGTGTTTCTTTTTGCAAAAATGCAACTTACAGCCCACTTTTTCACAGAAGGTAGCGTTCTATATATACTCTTTTGAATCTTCCTTTTTTACCTTAGAATGTAACCCAAAAAGTCACTCTATAAATCATCATTTCATAGAGCACTTCCTTATTGTATTATGACTGCACAAATTGTGCTTGCACAATAAACTGTGGGTTGTTCAGTTTATTTAAACAGTTACCTATAATATTTCTAATATTTTTTAAATTATAAATAATTCTACAGTGAATAACTTATGTATTGTATTGTTCTGTATCTACAGAGGATAGGTCCCTAAGGCAATTCTCAAAATCTTTTTTTTTTTTATTTTTTGGTGGTGCTGAGGATTAGAACCCAGGGCCTTGTGCATACAAGGCAAACACTCTACCAACTGAGCTATATCCCCAGCCCCTCAAAATCTTTATTGAGGTTTATTTTACATAAAATGCACCCATTTAAGACATTTTATGAGTTTTAGTAAATATGTACACTTGTATAAACACTATCACAATCAAGATACATGACATTCCTATTGTCAAAAAGTACATTATTTGGTTTTCCCTTCACTGACCAAAAGGCTTGTTTGGCAACCCCCAGGCAGATTGGCTGTTGTTGACTGTTGCCAACTACCGATTGTAGATTTCCTTTTTCCTCCTTTTTAATCTATTTTTTTCCATTTAGCATAAATTATATAAATATCTTAATATGTTTTTCAAAGACTTTGCTATTACAGTTTATTCTTTTCTTCAATGCTTTTAATATATTTTAACCCATGAAAAAGTTTTAAGATGTATGCTTGGGTATACCCTCCTAAGTCAAGAGTAGTTATTTATTTTTTAATTATTTCATTTTTATGTACTCAAAGTTATTTCTTGTATGGTTTCTGAAATTCCCTTTTACTTAAGAAGACAACCCTATCTCAATTTATACAAATGTTCTTGTTTTCTCCTGTGCTTTCGTAGTTTTGTTGTTTGCTTGCTTTTGTGTTCACATTCTTGGTATGTAATCTGTCTGAAATTTATTTATGGTGTTTTTATGTTATTTTCTTCTAGCTGATAGCAACGTATGCCAATACAATCTATTAAACAAGCCTTTTTTTCTTGAATATAAATGCCATAATTCATTGATTTCTTTAGCAAAGATTCATTTCATACTTTCTGTTTGCCAGACACTCTTCCAAGTCCTAGAAATACAGGGGTGAATAAATCAAAGACAGTGAATGCCCTCAAGTCATTTAGTAGAGTGGAAAACTTAAACAAATTACATGGTTTTGAAGTAAGAAGTAGAACTATAAGAAAATGACCGCAATAAGTGGATAAAAAGTGCAGTCGGCCTCAAGCAAATTCTCTCTGAGCAAGTAAGGCTTGAAGGGAAAACTTTGTAACAAGATAAGATCCTGCTACATATAAATCTGGGATAAGAGCATTCCTGGCAGAGGGAATAACAAATGTGAAAGGGCCTGAGCATATCCAGCTTAGTGAGCTTGGAAAATAACAAAGCCATGTTTATGGACCATGAGTGAAAGACCATATAGGACCTTGTAGACCTGAGTGAAGTTTGAATTTCATGCTAAGTGTGATAGGACACCAGTGACAAACTTTAATTAAGAGGGATTGTATTACTTAGGATTAGCTTCCACTTTATATAAGAATATCAAGATAATAGTTGTTTAAATGTTCAAAGGTTTTCTTACATATTATGAGAAGCCCCAAAATGATCATTCAAGACCATTGTTGATGGCTCCATTAAACATATCCTTCCTTTAGGCTTTCATCCTCAAAACTACTTCATGGTTTAAATTGGCTAGAGGAAAGTAGCTTTATTTATCATATCCATATTCCAGCCAGCATGAAGGAGAGGAACAAAAGAGCATATTCAGGGTGAGCTCCCTTTAGGGAAACTATTTAGAGATTATGTTCCTGTTTATTTTACTGATCGCAATGTAATCACCTAGCTGCCTAACTATAAGGAAAGCTAGAAAATATAGGTTAGACTATTGCTGTTCTCAGTGGCATAAAAGTTCTATAAGGAGGATGTTAAAGTCTAAGGAAGGGATGCTGATGTATTAGACTAAAGGTGGTAAGAAGTAATCAGATCCAAGGTTTGCAATCATGCACCACATAATAACAATTCAATCAATAATGAATCATATATGTGACTGTGGTCTTTTCAGATTGCCTAGGGATATCATAACCATCTTTGGTTGTCATGATGTTTGCACAACAAAATCAATGACACAGTTCTCAGAATGTATTCCTGTCATTAAGCAATGCATAATTATATTCTAAAAATAGATACAATTAAACTTTCTAATAGATTAGATGGAGAAGCAAATGAGAAGAGAGGAATCAAAGGATAATTCTTGGTGGTTTAGCATTAATAACTGGGCAATGACACTCCATTAAAAGGTAGGAAATAGGGAGAAACAGATCTTGAGAGGGAAATTAATTTGAGCTTACTAAATTTGAGTTGCCTTTGGATATCCAAATGGAAATTTTGAATAAAGATTTTTATACAAGTCTAGGGTTCAGGAGAGAGGAGAGAGCTGGAAATATATATACATATATGTATGTATATGTATATATATATGTGTGTGTGTGTGTGTGTGTGTGTGTGTGTGTAGGTACTGGGGTTGTGGCTCAGCGGTACAGCACTTGCCTAGCACGAGAGACACTCTGGGTTTTATCCTCAGCACCACATAAAAATAAATAAATAAGGGTATTGTGTCCAACTATAACATATGTGTGTGTGTGTGTGTGTGTGTGTGTGTGTGTGTGTGTGTATGTATAAAGAATCATTAGTACATAAATGAAATTTAAAGTTATAAACAAATGAAATATATAGATCACCAAGGGAGAAAGTATAAATAAGAAGAAAAGGTAAGTAATAAATCTGACCACCTTTCCCTACTTAAAAGACTAGCAGGAGAATCCACCAAAGGAAACTGAGGAGTTGCCCGAAAAATCAGGAGTATGTGTTATCGTGAAAGTCAATAGAAATAAAGACTTCAAGAAGAAGGGAGCAATCAATTGCAATTATAGCCAACACTTATTGAATGCTGATGTTTTGCCAGGTATTTCCAGAGTACTTGACACATTAAATCATGGAATCTTCCCAAACCCTTTAACATAGTGTTAGAATCATATTATTATCCTCCTTTTACAAATGGATAAACCTAGACACTGGAAGATAAAGAACTTGTCTGTGTATTCATAGCTGATTCAAGACCAGGCATTTGGCTCCACAGCCTGTGCTGTCCTTTAGTATAAAATGCTTCGAGATGCCTTCTTTTACATACTGTTGAGAGTCAAAACACACAAGGACAGATAATTCCCATTTGGATTTGGTAATCTAAAGGTCTTGGGTGACCTTGTCAGCTTTTAAAGGTGAGATGAGGGCCTGGTGGTAGTGGTTAAAGAATCACTGGGTACCCTTTTCCCCACATCCTCGCCAGCCCTCGTTGTTGTTTGACTTCGTCATGGCTGCCAATCTTACTGGGGTGAGGTGGTATCTTAGGGTGGTTTTGATTTGCATTTCCTTGACTGCTAGAGATGGTGAGCATTTTTTCATGTACTTGTTGATTGATTGTATGTCCTCCTCTGTGAAGTGTTTGTTCATGTCCTTGGCCCATTTGTTGATTGGGTTGTTTGCTTTCTTATTGTCTAATTTTTTGAGTTCTTTGTATACTCTGGATATTAGGGCTGTATCTGAAGTGTGAGGAGTAAAAACTTGTTCCCATGATGTGGGCTCCCTATTTACCTCTCTTATTGTTTCTCTTGCTGAGAAAAAACTTTTCAGTTTAAGAAAGTCCCATTTGTTGATTCTTGTTATTAACTCTTGTGCTATGGGTGTCCTGTTAAGGAATTTTGAGCCCATCCCCACAATCTGCAGATCGGAGCCAACTTTTTCTTCTATCAGACGGAGAGTCTCTAATTTGATATCTAGCTCCTTTATCCACTTTGAGTTGACTTTTGTGCATGGCGAGAGTAGGGGATTCAGTTTCATTTTGTTGCATATGGATTTCCAGTTTTCCCAACACCATTTGTTGAAGATGCTATCCTTTCTCCATTGCATGTTTTTAGCTCCTTTATCAAATATAAGATAGTTGTAGCTTTGTGGATTAGTCTCTGTGTCCTCTATTCTGTACCATTGGTCCACCCGCCTGTTCTGGTAGGTACTGCAAACGGGTGCGGCCAATTTGGAAAGCAGTTTGGAGATTCCTGGGAAAGCTGGGAATGGAACCACCATTTGACCCAGCTATTGCCCTTCTCGGACTATTTCCTGAAGACCTTAAAAGAGCACACTACAGGGATACTGCCACATCGATGTTCATAGCAGCACAATTCACAATTGCCAGACTGTGGAATCAACCCAGATGCCCTTCAATAGATGAATGGATAAAAAAAAATGTGGCATTTATACACCATGGAGTATTACGCAGCACTAAAAAATGACAAAATCACGGAATTTGCAGGGAAATGGATGGCACTAGAGCAGATTATTCTTAGTGAAGCTAGCGAATCTCTAAAAAACAAATACCAAATGTCTTCTTTGATATAATGAGAGCAACTAAGAACAGAACAGGGAGGAAGAGCAGGAAGAAAAGTTTAACATTAAACAGAGACATGAGGCGGGAGGGAAAGGGAAAAAAAAAGGGAAATCACATGGAAATGGAGGGAGACCCTCATTGTTTTACAAAATTATATATAAGAGGTTATGAGGGGAATGGGATAACAAACATGGAGGGAAATGAATTACAGTAGATGGGGTAGAGAGAGAAGATGGGAGGGGAGGGGAGGGGGGATAGTAGAGGATAGGAAAGGTAGCAGAATACAACAGTCACTAATATGGCAGTATGTAAAAATGTGATGTGTAACCGATGTGATTCTGCAATCTGTATTTGGGGTAAAAATGGGAGTTCATAACCCACTTGATTCTAATGTATGAAATATGATTTGTCAAGAGCTTTGTAATGTTGTGAACATCCAATAAAAAAAAAAAAGAATCACTGGGAAAGGAGAAAGTGGAAACAGAGTGGATTTCTTGCTGGAATGGAATTATATATGGAAAGATATTGGTTCCAGGAAAAGATTGGATAGGAGATGTTACAGAATGTATATTGATGGGTATGCTCTACTTGAAAGAAAATAATAGTTACAAGCAGGCAAACTTTAGAGGAACAAAGTTCTTGAGTAGATGAGAAAGAATGAAATCCACTGCTTGAATGAAAATGGTACATAAATTAAAATTAATTTACATTGAAGAAGAGATAGTACAGCCCCATGTAAAAAGAACACATGAGCATGGGTGTGGACAGGCTTGGAGATTTGGGGTGGGAATATGGTGGATTTCTCTTTCAATTGCTTCTGTGTTATCCATGTTTTTAAAGTCATCACTAAAGCAATTAGTGGAGAGAGTTTCAGGAAAGAGAAGATGAAAAATAATCATCTTAAAATAGGAAAGAAATTTTTATTTGGGGAACATAGTAGAATTAAGAAGCAATGCAAAGATTGAAATTTGCAATCAAATATGGAGGCTAATCTGTTTTTATATTTTTCTCTCAGTATGTTCTGTCAGAGCCACTGAATGAGTGGGAAGTTGAATTTGGCCAGGGCTGGAATTTTTTCTAAGGGAGTGAAATGGGAGATAGATGCGTAAGTTATTTGAGAGCAAAAATGCATGGGACAAAATTATAATGACTCATTATGGAGTTTGAATTGGATAAAGAGGAAAGTGAGGCCAACAAAAAAAATTGTTGATAGAAGTAGCGGGGAGGTAGAATCAAAGGATGGGTGAAATAGTTTGGTATGGGTATATCAAGGCAAGTGAACTTGAAAGACAAGCAATGTCAGAGAAGCTTGGCCTTGAGATTAGGAGATAGGTCAAGGTCATAGCTATGTATACATGCTTGAGGTGGTATTAAAGCAAGGAGGCCCAGGTGCTAGATGGACGCTGGGTATTCAATCAAAGGATACATTCCTATACACAGTTGAATCTGTTACTAGATTCTATTCTGGTTCACTAACAGTCCTATGCCAAAATCATGACTATTTTAATTTATAGTATATTTTTATAAAGCAAGTTCTCAGTAGTTTTTAATAGCTATTGTTATGTCAATCATTTTATTCAGTTACAAAGAAAAGTCCTAAAGAATTCTGATAGAAGCTGCATTAAATTTACATGTTAATTTATAAAAATGACATTTTATATATGCATACATACATACACACAGTTCTTTTTTTTTTTTTTTTTAGATCTTGCTATGTTTTCCATATTGGCCTTGAATTCCTGGGCTTAAGTGATCCTTCTGCATCAGCAGTCCAAGTACTGGGACTATAGGTGCATGCTATCACAACCCACTCTAGTTTTATATCTTGTATCCTTTTTATTTGTGTATCAGTTTGAATTTCATCTTTGGGTAGAACCTATTTTGAGAAGTGTGTCTTAATTTCATATTGTATGGACTTTATTCTCCCTTAAAGTTATTTTTTCTTCTGTAAACTTCTAGGTTATATTTGAGTTGTAGTTGCAGGATATGAAACGGATCTTTCTACATTTTGGTGTCCATTAATGTCTTCATGGCCAAGAATTTAAATTGATGATTTTTTTCATTGTTTGGTTCATACTTTATCATTACTCGTTTTAGATTTATTGTTGGGTAACATAGGACAGCCAATGGCAAGAGCATTTCATCTGGTATGCTGCTCAATGAGATATCTGACTTACTTTAAGCTGCAATGATGTTATGGGTTAGCCCAGCATGGGGATCTAAAATTTTCCCAAGTAGTAGAGGGCAGTGATGTGAAATTTGAGTAAAAAGCACTTAGTATTAAAGTTGGGGAAGGTAAAGATCAAGAAAAAATATTATAGAAAGAACACTATCATTTCTAACTCGTAGGTATCAGTTTCTTTGCTACTCTTACTCATTAGTCATTAAACCTTTACAATAATTCAAACAGTAGAAGTGACGGTTTTTATTGTACACAGAAGGAAATGGAAACTCAGAAATATTTTTATTTTATTTTTTATAAGTAACCTTCTCAAGGTCACCTAGCTAATAAATGATAGAGTTGAGATTTTGATTTTTTAAAACTACTTCATGGATATGAGAAATGATTTATGTTATTTATAGAAAACAAACTTTTACACAGATAAATTTATTAATAAAACATGTATCATTAACATCTGTAACATTATTTTGTGTATTTGAACTGACAAATTCTGAAAGAGTTGTATTAAATATAATGATAGATGATTTTATCAGGTTCTAGTTGCTCTGAACATTTGAGCTTTATGTTATTTAGTGTGTGAAGAAATAAAATGCATATATTCTTTATTGTTTTAAATTTTATCATTACACAATACTCTCTATTTGTTTTGCTTAATTAGCTTGGGCCTTGAATTTGCTTAATTTGATATCATCATGTTGCAACCAAGTTATCTTTTGTTTTTATTTTAATATCACTTTTATCTTTACAAAATAGTACAGATAATATAGATATATTATGAAGAATAATATGATGAACCATTGAAGTCCTACCATTTGTGTATATCTGTACTTATATACATATATAGATTGTGTAGCTTATTTTTAGAGGATTCTTAAATTTCTATATAGTTATATAATTCAAAACAGACTATTTATTCATACATTTTTTTTCTTCCAACTTTTGAAAAATTTGAAGGACATGCAAAATACAAAATCGGGAATTCAGATTTGTTTTCAAACTTTACTAAAGTTTGAGTGGAGCCCCAAACAGTATACAGAGTTTGGATAGATTCAAAGTTAGGTGAACAAAATTGCCCCAAACTCACTTTCATGTACAAATTTGGTGAGGGAGAGCATGTGGTTGAAGCATTTGAAGGGGAGGACATAGAAATGTCTAAATTCACCCAATTTCAAATGACCAAGGTGTAGCTATTAAAAATATTATTTTAATCTCCAGTGAAGGATATTATTTGTAAAATTTACACCATATATTTAGAAGTAATTTTTTTGTGTGTGTGAAACACCACCCACACTATGGCACTTCTGCAGAGAAAGCCATGTTGTTTTGCTCTGTCAGTAAGATATAAAAGCTCCTTGGACATAAATTTATTGTTATATTTCAGTTCCTATTTCTAATGCTAACATCACATGATTTGGAATAGAACTTGAAATTTGAGAGACAACAATACAGAAAATAAGGAAATTTGACTTTGTTAGGATATTGTAAAAAAGATGATGAATCAAGAACATAAAAATCAATTTCAATTTGTTCCCAAATTTTGAAATTTAGATATTAGCTTTGTAAAGCTTGTGTTCAGGAAAGAATTATAGCCTGTCATGTCAGACTATTTGTCTGCACAGTCATGTTTGAGTTTGACTGATGGTGTATCTAGATTACTTAAAATGAGATTATATTTTATTTCACTCATATGTGTGTGCTATATAATTCTATGGCTATCAAGATTTGAATTCATGTGGCTGGAGTTGTGACTCAGTGGTAGAGTGCTTGCCTAGCATGTGTGAGGCACTGGGTTCAATTCATACCACCACATTAAAAAAATAAATAAATAAACAAAATATAGGTCCTTTGACAACTAATATATATTTTTAAAAAAAGATTTGAATTCATTATTTTTTAACTTAAAATTTTTTTTTTAACTGATGCAAAAAACATAAGGATTAGCTGGACACAGTGGTGCATGCCTGTAATCTCAGCCACTTGGGAGGCTGAGGCTGGAGGATCATGAGTTCAAAGCCAGCCTCAGCAAAAGTGAGGTACTAAGCAACTCAGTGAAAACCTGTCTCTAGATAAAATACAAAGTAGGGCTGGGGAATGTGCTCAGTGGTCAAGTTCCCTGAGTTCAATCCTCAATACCCCCCCCACACCAAATGTATTTATTAATGAAGTTAATGTAAAGGAAAATTTGTATCAAGAAGACTATGTCTTTTATAAGGAAATTCATGTTATCGTTTTCTTTTTAGTTTTTTTGTTTGTATTTTGCTTTTTATAAAAGAGAAAAGGAAGATGAAAATATGTGATTGTGGAATCAGTGTGTCTGAGATCTTTCAGTTCTCCATGAGGTGGCAGCAGTTCTTCAGTAACATGAGGGAGCCTGTGGTGAAGGTCAAGTTCAAAGACTCCTTAGACACTGTCCAACTGAGAACTTTTACAAGGCTGTGCTTTCTTTTGCCAGATTTTTTTTCCTGTGACTTTGTTTCTTTTCTTTTCTGTTTGGCAGAGTTCAGCCATGAATCACCTTTTTATTAGATCTGGGCCTTTCTGTTCTGAAATGGCCTGCTTTTGCTGAAGTCAACAGACAGATTTCACAACAGTCCACGGGCCAAATTACAGTTCAGCATCTACAGAGATGACTTAACTTAATAGAAGCATAATTGCTCTTGCATCTTGAAGGACAGAATTGCTTCCTTCCTATGGCATTTTATCTTTTTAGGGAGAATTTTCTGGAACCTCAATAGAATCATTATAGATAAAAAGAAAATGCCATCAGTATTTTGTAATAGTGTTAATTTAGGGCTTTAAAATTATTATATTTTTTCATCAAAACCATCTTAGAGATTAAAGATGAGATTATACTAGGCTTCTTTTTGTGAGAATAGAGAACTGTTTTCTGGAAACACTCAGTTAAAATAAAGGACTTAAAATTGCACTTCATTGCACCAAACTTTTAAAACTAAATTGTTCGATGATTTGGACTTCAGTATATTGAATACATTTAATTCTAATAGGCTTCCTTCTCCAAATGTTTCAAATTATAAAACAGTTCTGTCATTGTATTCTTCATCAGAATCTGGCACTATCCCTTTTTCTCAGCCTTTCTTTGCTTTAATGACAACTATTTCTAGATGAGTAATGACAGACATTCTTGATGTGAGTACATGTTTGTAATGTTACATTTCTAGAAGGTTCAGAAGTCTATTTTCACCTATCATTCTTGATCAAATTTGCAACTTGAATCTTGATTTTGTTGATAAAGTTTACTTTTTATTATTGATGTTTTAATTTTCATTTCATTATTGATTAGTTTCTCCTTTTGCCTTCACAGACTTATTTTTAGAATATTGTTTTCTTCATAGCAACATTGATAACTGTTCTGATATCCTTCTGCCATCATATATTGTCAATGTCCCCCACATTTGTGATAATCAATAAACTTACAATGACACATCATTATCAATAGAAATCCATAATTATCATTTGGCTTCACTCTTGTTATTGTACATTCAGTGGGTTTTGACAAGTATTTAATTACTTGTATCTTCCATTGTGATGTTATACAGAATGGTTTTGCTGCCCTAAACATTCTCTGTGTCCATTCATCCCCTGGCAGTCACTAATATTTCTACTGTCTCCATAGTTTTACCTTTTCTGGAGTATTATATAGAAATCCTTATAGTATGTAACTTTTCAGATTGGCTTTTTTCACACCAGAATATGCATTTAAGTTTCCTCCACATCTTTTCATGACTTGATAGCTCATTCCCTTTCAGTGTTGTTCTCTTACTGAATCTAAATTAATGTATCTGCTCACCTATAGGAGAACAACCTGGTTGCTTCCAAGTTTTAACAATCATGAATAAACTATAAACATGTACAGGTTTTTGTATGGATATAAGTTTTCAGTTTTTTGGGGGGAACACTAGAAACTGCAAAACTGTCTTCCAAAATGGATATACCATTTTTCATTCCCACAAGCAATGAATGAGATGAGATGATGCTCACACCCTCACCAGCATACAGTAGTGTCAGTATTTTGGATTTAGCTATGTGAGTACGTGTGTAATGGTATCTTGTTTTTGTTTTAATTTGCAATTTTCAAAGACATATGATATTCAACATCTTTTGTTTGTTTACCATCTTTTTATCTTCTTTGATGAGATGTCTGTGGCCAATTTTTTAGTTGAGTTGTTTGGGTTTTTTATTGGTGGGTTTTACAAGTTATTGGTATATTTTGAATAACCCTCTTTTATTTGATATATTTTTCACATATATTTCTCCTATTCTGTAGCTTATATTTTCATTTTATTGACAGTGCCTCTCGCAGAGAGGAAAAATTTAATTAAGTCCAGCTTATTCTTTCTTTCATAGATCATGCCTTTGGTGTTTTACCTAAAAAGTCATTGCCATTCCCAATATCATCTAGATTTTCTCCTGTAGTGTCTTCTAAGTATTTTATAGTTTTATATTTCTCATTTAGGTCTGTGATCCATTTTCAATTAATTTTTGTTAAGAAGGTTTGGTCTGTATTTAGATTCATTCTTTGCATGTGGGTGTCCAGCAATTCTAGCACCATTTCTTGAAAAGAATACTTTCTTCCATTGTTTTGCCTTTATTCCCTTATGAAAGATTAGTTGGCTGTATTTATGTAGATTTATTTCTAAGTTCTCCATTTCCTTCTGCTAGTATATATCAATATCATCTTGTCTTGATTATTATAGCTTTAAATTAAATCGAAGTTCATCACTATAATTACTTTGACTTTTATTCTTCTCCTTCAATGTTGAGTAGGCTCTTCTGGGTCTTTTGCTTCATTACATAAACTGTTCAATTTATAAGTGTTCAAAAAAGAATTGGCTGGGATTTTGATTGGCATTGTATTAGATCTATACATCAAGTTGGAAAGAGCTGATATTTTATTGATATTGATTTTTTATTATCCATGAACATGGACTATCTCACCATTTATGTCTTCTTTCTTGATTTCTTTTATTGGAGTTCTGTAGTTTTTCTCATATAAATATTATGAATATTTTTTACATTTATACCTAAACATTTTATTTGGGGGATTGCTAGTATAAATAAAAATGTGCTTTAATTTGAAGTTCACTAATAGCATATAGAAAAACAATTGACATTTGCATATTGATCTTTTACCTGCAATCCAGCTATAATTTCTTACTAATTTTTAGAGTTTGTTTTTATTTATCAGTTCTTTTAGATTTTCTACATGGATAATCACATCATCTGTGAATAGGACAGTTTTATTTCCTTGCTCCCAACCAATATACACTGAATTTATTTTCTAGTCTTTTGGCATTAACTAGGACTTCCAGTAAGATATTGAGAAGGAATGTCAGGAGGACACAGCATTTCCTTGTTCCTGATCTTAAAGAGAAAGCTTCTAAGTTCTTCCCATTAACTGTGATGTAGGTTTTAGGATATGCATTTTATCAACGTGGGAAGTTTCCTTCTATTCCTAGTTTACTGTGATACTTATCAAGAATGACTTGAATTTTATCAAATTCTTTTCTGCATCTATTATTTCTTTAGCCTATTGATGTGGTATATTAATTTATTAATTTATATTAATTTTCAAATGTTGAACCTTCTTTGCACACCTGGGATAAATTTGTCTTGGTCATGGTGTATCAACTATTAACAGAATATCACAGAATGGGCAATTTATAATAAACAAGGATTTATTGGTTTATGGTTATAGAGGTTGGGAAATTTAATACCAAGGTGCCAGTATCCACTGAGGGCTTTCTTGATGCAATAAAATATGTCAGAATATATCACATGAGAGAGGGAGCAAGAAAAGGCCAAAAATCATCCTTTTAAAAATATTTGTTCTAATTAGTTATACATGTCAGAAGAATGTTTTTTGACACATCATACATAAAGCATATAACTTATCATTCTTCTGGTTGTGCATGATATAGAATTACACTGGTTGTGTAATCATAAACACACATAGGGTAATAATGTCCAATTCTTCTACATCTTTTCTACACCTATGCCCACTCCCTTCCCTTCATTCCACTCTGTCTAATTCAAAGTACCTCTATTCTTCCCTAGCCACAACCCCCCCATTGTGAATTAGCATCTGCATATTATAGAAAATCCTGGGCCTTTGGTTCTTTGGGATTGGCTTATTTTGCTTAGCATGATATTTTACAGCTCCATCCATTTACCTTCAAATGCCATAATTTCATTCTTCTTTAAGGCTAAGTAATAGTTCATTGTGTATATGTACCTCATTTTCTTTATTCATTTATCTACTGAAGGGCACTTAAGTTGGTTCCATACTTTAGCTATTGTGAATTGAGTTACTATGAACATTGATGTGGCTTTGTCAATGTAGTATGCTGAATTTAAGTCCTTCGGGTAAAAACTGAGGAGTGGGATAGCTGGGTTAAATGGTAGTTCCATTCCAAAGTTTTCTGAAGAATTTCCATACTGCTTTCCTTACTGGTTGCACCAATTTTCAGTCCCCCAGCAGTGTATGAGTGAACATTTTCCCCCACATCCTTGCCAACATTTATTGTTGCTTGTATTCTTGTTAATTGCCATTCTGACTGGAGTGAGATGATATCTCAGTGTAGTTTTACTTTGCATTTCTCTAACTGCTAGAGATGTTGAATATTTTTTATATATTTGTTGACTGATCATATTTATTCTGCTATGAAGTATCTTTTGTTCCTTAGCCCATTGGGTTAATTAGTTTTTTTGGTGTTAGGTTTTTTCAGTTCTTTATATATTCCTGGAGATTAATGTTCTATCTGAGGTACAGGTGGTAAAGATGTTCTCCCATTTTGCAGGCTTTCTGTTCATATTGTTGATTTTTTTTTCTGTGAAAAAGATTTTTAGCTGGGTTTCATCCCATTTATTAATTCTTGACTTCTTGTGCTTTAGGAGTCTTGTTAAGGAAGTCAGTTCCTAAGTTGACGTGAAGGATATTTGGGCCTACTTTTTCTTCTATTAGGCACAAAGTCTCTGTTCTAGTGCCTTTTTGTGAAGGGTGAGAGATATGGGTTTAATTTCATTTTGCTACATATGGATTTCCAGTTTTCTCAGCACCATTTGTTGAAGAGGCTACCTTTTCTCCAATGTATTTTTTCGGTGCCTTTGTCTAGTATCAGATAACTGTATTTATGTGGGTTTCTCTCTGTGTTTTCTATTCTGTACCACTGGTTTATATTGTTTGTTTTGATGCCAATACCATGCCACTTTTGTTACCATAGCTTGGTAGTATAATTTAAGGTCTGGTATTATGATGCCTCCTGCTTTACTTTTATTGCTAAGGATTGTATATTCTGGGCCTCTTATGTTTCCAAATGAATTTCATGAATGCCTTTTCTATTTCTATGAAGAATGTCATTGGAATTTTAATACAAATTGGATTAAATGTGTATAACACTTTTGGTAGTACAGCCATTTTGACAATGTTAATTCTGCCTATCCAAGAGCATGGGAGATCTTTTTTCTTAGGTCTTATTCAGTTTCTTTCTTTAGTGTTTTGTACTTTTCATCGTAGAAGTCTTTCACTTCTTTCGTTAGATTGATTCCAAATAGTTTTTTTGGAGGCTATTGTCAATAGGATAGTTTTCCTAATTTCTCTTTCAATGGATTCATCACTGATGTATAGGAATGCATTTGCAAAATCATTCTTTTATGAGGAACCCACCTTCTGTGATAATAATTTCATTCTCATGATAATGGCATTAGTACATTCAGTCAGTACCTTCATGAAGGCCAAGCTCTTATGACCTAAACACCTCTTAAGTGTTCCACTTCCCAACACTTTTACATTGAGGATCAAGTTTCTACAGCATGAATTTTGGGATATACATTAAAACCATGGACTAACCCATTATCAAATGAAGTTTTACTACAAAAGTGAATAATCAAGAAATGTACTCAGTCAAAAGTAAACCACTATAGATGACACAGATATTAGAATTAGCAAACAAGAACTTGAGTAGATATTATGAATATATCCAAAGACTTAAAGGAAGTGGCTACAGATGAATAATTTTATCAGAGAAATAATAAAAGGAATCAAATTAAGATTATAGAAACAAAAAGTTCTGTATCTGAAATGAAATGTTTTCTGATTGGGATTGCCTATAGTTTAATGATGGTAGAAGAAACAATCAAGAACTGAAGATAAATCAATAGGAAGTGTTCAATATGAAGAACAGCATGAAAAATCAAATGGGGGAAAAATCTAATAAATGGGGAAAAATCAACCTCCTATACAGCAATACCAAGTACACCAATATATGTGTAACTGGAGTCCCAAAAGAAAGAATGAGAAAGAAGAAAAAAATTGAAGGAGTAATGCCTAAGAATTTTCAAAACATAGTTACTCTAATGATGAAAAACTACTTGAACAAGCCAAAGTAAGGTTAAATCAAAGAAAATCACAGCTATTTAATATTGTAATCAAATTCTAAAAACAAAATCTAGAGAGAAAATCTTGAAAACAGCCAAGGGAACAATGATGCAAATGATGTCTAACATGTTAAATATGTAAAGAAAAGAATCTGTGCACTTAATTTTTATACCCAGCTAAAATATTATTCAAAACAAAAGATGAAATAAAGAAGTTTATGACAAATTAAAGCAGACAGGTTTTCCAGCATTTTTACACTGCAAGTCTGAATAACGTTCTTCAAAATAGGGCAATATCAAATGGAAATGTAGGATTACAGAAATAAATAAGACTACTCAAATGGTAAATAAGTAGGTAAATATAGAAGAATGTCTTTTTTTCTCTTTAAGAAATGTGATCAATTGTTTTAAAAATTTTTTGTACATGTAGATGGACAGCATTCCTTTATTTTGTTTATTTATGGTGCTAAGGATTGAACCCAGTGCCTCACACATGCTAGGCAAGCACTGTGCCTCTGAGCTAAAGCCCAAGCCCATAATCAATTATTTTAATAGCAAAATAGCAGCTATTGATTATTGAGTGACTTAAATTTACTGTTATTTTACATAATTTAATCCACTTAGTTGAAACAACAAATCTAATTTATAGAAACACTATCCCAACATGGAAGCACATGGATGTTTACCAAAGCACATCGAATGTTCAGCAAAATGGATCATATCCTGGACTATGAAAGAAGACACAATTTCAAGAAATAAAATTTTACAGAATATGTTCCAAAACCACAATAGAATCAAAATCAGCAATATGAGTTTTCACTTTGTTAGAAAAATAAAAGTAAATTAGTACCAAAGTAAGTAGAAGAGAAGTAATAATAATAAAAGCAGAGGTAAAAGAAATGGGAAACATAACATTTCATTGTCAGAGTAAACTGATAAAATCTTAGTATAATTGCACATGAAAAAAGAGAGCACAAATTAATATCAAGGAGAAAATAGGGAACATCACTACAAATGCTACAGAGATTATGAAAATATTAAGGGTCTTCAAATTCCTTCAAACTCATGTCAATTAATTTTAAAACTGAAATGTACAAATTCCTCAAGAAAACAACTCCTCAAACTGAAACCTTAATAAGCAAATTTGAATAATCTTGTGTCTATTAAATAGATTTAATTCATAATAAATATATCCTCACAAAGAAATTTCCAGACTCAGATTATTGTGCTTGTTAATTCTATCAAATATTTGAAGAATAAATTTTATAAATTTTACTCAAATTCTCTTAGAAAATGAAAGGCAAAGTATAGATTATCAAACTTCTAAGAAATGCATAATATTGATACTAAAAAGTGAGAAAGAATAATGCAAGAAAAGTACAAATCAATATCCTTATGCATGGAGATGTGAATATTTTTTAATTTTTAAAAATTTATATGTAACAACAGAATGCATTACAATTTTTATTACACATATAGAACACAATTTTTATATCTCTGGTTGTATACAAAGTATATTCACACCAATTTGTGTCTCTATACATGTACTTTGGATAATAATGCCCATCACATTCCACCATCATTAATAACCCCATGTCCCCTCCTTTCCCCTCCCTCCCCTCTGCCCTACCTAGATTTTGTCTATTTCTCCCATGCTCTCTCTCCCTATCCCACTATGAATCAGGCTAGCCTCTTTATATCAGAGAAAACATTTGGCATTTGTTTTTTGGGACTGGCTAACTTTCACTTAGCATTGTCTTCTGTAACTCCATCTATTTACTTGCAAAAGCCATTGTGTATATATGCCACATTTTTTTATCCATTTGGTAAATCAAAGACAGCAGTATAGGAAAACAATAAGTTATGAAAAAATAGGATTTTCCTAGAAATGTAGGGTTGTTTAATCAATTGAGAATCAGTGTAACTTACTATATTAACAGAATATAAATAGGAAAGGCATTTGATGAAATTTGGAGCCATTCCTAATTTTTCAAAGACTACAGATTGAGAGAAATTTCCTTCATCTGCCAAAAACCTAGCATTCTTCTTAATAATGTGAATACTTTCCTCCTAAAACAGGGAGAGAACATGCCAAAAGTTTACTCTTATCATTTTTAGTCAATATTATGCTGGAGATCCTAGCAATTCAATAAAACAAGCAAAAGAAATAAAGGGAATAAAAATTGTAAAGCAAGAAATAAAACTACATTTATGCTCATGTATAATAGTTATTTATGCAGAAAATCAAAAAAATTGGAACTAATAATAGAAGGTCATATTTGAGATCAATGTATAGAAGTCTATCTAATTTCTATTTACTAGCAGCAAGCAATTGGACAATGAAATTAAATAATTTGACTTAAAATAGCATCAAAAATACAAAATAAGAATAAATGTAACAAAAATTCTGCAAATCCTCTATACAGAAAACTATAAAAATAATACTGAATGAAGTTAAAGGAAACCTAATAAAGGGAGAGAGAGCATATCATGGAAAGCTCAATATTATTAAGGATTTCAGTTCTCCCCAAATTGATCTACAGATTTATAACAGTCTCTGCTCTGCCCTGTCCTGCCTTTCCTTTCCCTTCCCTTCCTTTCCTTTTTATCTTCCCTCCTTTTCTTCCTTTCTTTCTTCTTTATCTCTCATCAAAATTTACAGGCTGATTCTGAAGTTTATATAAAATACAATAAAATCATACACAAAAAAGATCTTGTTATTCTAAAACCCCACAAAATTGGAGGATTCCCATTATTTAATATTAACGCTTACTATAAAGCCTCAGAATGAAGACAACACAGTGTTGGTACAAAGATAACAAACACTGCTGTGGAGCTAAATGGAGAGCCCAACTGGAACAAAATATATACAATGAATTGATTTTTTTAGAAAGGCTCCAAGGCAATTTACTGACAATTGGGAAAACTTCAACAAATAGTTACAGTACCACTGAAAATTATGTAGGAAAAAATGAACTTTGATAGTTACCTTATCACAAAAATGCTAATCTGGTATTGATCCTAGATAGTTAAATCTATAAAGTTTCTAGGAAAAAATGTAGAAGAATATCATTGCAACCTCGGTGATATCAAAGATTTCTGAAAAATGAAAAGTACTAATTATCCAAATTAAAATCCTATTAGAAAATACATCATTAAGAATATAAAAGGACAAGCCACCAACCGAGAGAAAAATTCTCTTATTTGCATTTTTCTAACAAAATATGTTTTCTGCTTTATATTTTGAATGATTAAATAGTGCCAGAGTGCTAGAATTTATCTAGTTTATCAGTTTCCATTCCATTAGTTTTGATTTTTGTGTTGTTTTGACTTATATAAGTTTTCTGTAAATAGAATGCAACTGAATTTTATTTCTGTTTCAATTTTGCAGTCTATCTCTGTCTTTTATTTGCTGGATTTGACCCATTTGTTATTATTGCAGTAATTTATACTTAGTTCTGTACCAATTACCTTGTTGAATAGTTGCCACTTATTGTACTTTTCTTTTCGACCTGTCAAGTGATCTTACTTCTTTTATTTTTTTCATTCCTCCCTTTCCTCCTAACCTCAATATTTCTCCCTTCAATCCTCCTATCCTTTCTTTTTCAAAATTTAGGGTTTGGAAATTATACATCTTATTACTAGTGTTCAAACTGATAAGCTTATATTTTTCTATAAAAATTGATAACCCATCACTTACACGCCTTACTCATAAACTGAACAGCTCAGAATTTTGCATTCTTCAATACCTCTCTTTACTTGACCATTGAATTTCCTAAATGAAAGTCATGTGAAATTGTAGTTGCAGATTTTTATTACTTTTAAACAATGTTCTACTTTTAGCAAAATTCTTTTCTATCGCATTGTTTTCAAGCCATATAAAACAAGAATTTTAATAATTTTGCTAATTTCTTTACTTTTCATTATTTCTTGAATTCCATAATGACTTTCCTCTCAACTGTTTTTGTTTGTTGTCTTAGTGAAATATATCATCGAGTAATTATTTCAGATGGGGTTCCATGAGAAGCAAAATTTCAGAATCTATGTAATTTGAAAATGGTTTCCCCATTTCAAAACTGTGTGGTGTTATGGTCCTGTATTTGAATTCAAAACTTAAAAATTATTTTACTGCAGAAATAATATTGCTCCATACATTTCTTGCAGACAAATGGTTATATGCTAGTCTATTAAAATGTATTGTATATAACCTATTTTGCACCTTTCCCTCTATCTCCCCTTCCTTCCTCAGAACTCTCCATTCCTCCATTTTTCCTTCCTTTATTTCTTCCTTTCCTCTTTTTTGTTTCTTCTTTTATGTTTGAATAACTTTATTCCAATAAACAAATATGTATCTGCTATGCTTTAGCCACCACACATTCTGCCAGGCTCCCAGTGTACTCTTTCATCTGTTTTCCATGTCCCTACTTTTCCTCATCATTTCTTTACTTCTTATTTTGCACTCCAGAGAACTCCTCAGCTGCATTTCCAAGTTACACTTTCATTTCAGTCTTCAATTCTTTCCTTTCTGTCACTCACTCATGGCTTGAGGTTTATTTGTGGAGATGGGGATGATGATGATGATGGTTTCTATTTTCCAGATCTCTTTATTGCAGAAACATTTTCTTCTTGGGATAGCCTCTCATCTCTTGGAGAGGATACTAAGGATTGTTCAAGTGTATCTGGTTTCCTCTGCACATTGTTTCCTCAAGTGTTAGTTCTTTTTCACATTGTTGAGTTTCTCATGTATCTGGTGGTTCTTAGACATATGTTTATATTTATGAGGGCAATTTCCATTTCAGTACTTTTCAGGCGAAAGATAGACCTTCAGCAAACTGAAAATTCTTGGATTCCTGAAATGAAAGTAGATTCCAAGATGATGTAGGAAAACACAAGAAGGGTAAGGAGAATATAAAGAGGTGGGCTTCCCTCACTGTAAGTGGTTTTCTTGTCTTGTGGGTGCAGGGCTTCCATTCTTCTTAACAGCTGTGATTTGTGTGTGATGTGATGCTACCCTATATCTGTGACTCTGAGAGTGTTTAGAAGTATGTATGTTCAGTATATTGAAAAAAACATAAAAAACACAGATTCCAAATAGTCCCCTCATTAGTAATCACATTTATCAGAACTTTGAGGACTGGAAGGGCTATCAAGACTTGAGGGAATGGAATTGTCAGAAACTTTTCACTGGAGGGTAGAGAAGTCTATGAGTTTCCTATTGTTGCCAGAACAAATCAAGAATTGGTGACTTAAAACAACACAGATTTGTTATGTTACAGGTTTGTCACTTTACGGTTTAAGTCAGAAGCCCTAAAATCAAGATGTCAACTGGAGCCAGGCATGGTGGTGCATGCCTATAATCCAGTGGCTCCAGAGGCTAAGACAGGAGAATCACGAGTTCAAAGCCAGCCTCAGCAACAGCAAGGCACTAAGCAACTCAGTGAGACTCTGTCTGTAAATAAAATACAAAATAGGGCTGAGGATGTGGCTCAGTGGTCAAGTGCCCCTGGGTTAAATCCCTAGTACCAAAAAAAAAAAAAAAAAAAGTTAATTGGACTGTGGTTCTTCTGGAGGCTATAAGAGAAAATCCATTTCCTTGGCTTCTGGCTTCTAGAGGTGGCCTGCATTCCTTGGCCCCTGAGTCTTTCTTCTGTCTTCAAAACCAGTGGTGCAATCTTTAGATCTCAATATCTCCCTCCCCCACCCCTCTCTCTCACATCCCTGCTTCTGTCATCACACTTCCTACCCCTTAATTAAGGAGCCTTGTTGTTATATTGGTCCACTCAGATCACTGAGGATAACAACCCCATCTCTCTGCAAAGTCCCATTTGCCATGTAAGATAACATATTTACTAGTTCTGCAGATTAGGATGTGAACATTTGGGGGCTGCCATTATTTACCTCTATTAGATAGCCAAGAGGTCCATGTCTCTCTTTGCTGGTGAGGCACAGCAGTGGGTGGTCTCAAGAGCAGTAAGGAGGAGGTATTCTGGGTTTGGGATAGATTTTCTAGTTGTCCCTCCACCCTTTCCTTTTTGTATCCCTACTTCCCCCCTCTCCTCCTCCCCTACTAGCAGCCTCTCCACCCGGCCCCCTTGCTCTGTTTCCTGCCTTTTTCTTTCCCTATGCTCCTTCACACTAAATATCTCCAAGTCATCCTACAGGGATGCAGAAGCCATAATGGCCAATTAACACAACTCAGTGGTTAAATGTCAACATTTATACAAAGTATTGTCAGAAAGGTTATAAAAAAGAAGGTAGGGTTCTTTATGGATTCTGTACAGACCTGTAAAAATCCAATTTATGTACCAGAAATGACTACATGTGTTATACAATCAAAATGCCTCTACTGAATCCTGAAATGTATATGTGTTGGGCCTGCATTTAATCTAAGGTCGTCTCTTTATATTATGATGTGAAATGCTTTTCTGAGGTCTTTGATGAGAACCACATGGCCAGGCTTTGCTGCTTAGCTGCAGAATGGGGTAGGCCCTCTGCAGTACAGTGCATCCTGTCTAGCTTTTATGTTTGATGGATGGCCTGCTTTGCTGGGTGTATTAACAGATGCCTCTTTCTCAAGCAGTAAAATTCGACAATAGAGACTGTATTTAATTTATTTAAACTAAGCTGTTGATAGAATTAAAAACTTATCAGCTAAGGGTGCCATTCCTTCTCCAAGTTTGAAACAAGAGTGTCTTTTATTATTGTTGATCTTGCCAATGTTCTTTCCATGACATTGTGCTCTGAAGGAAGAACAGACAAGCAAAAGAACAGATATAGAGAGCAGTAGCAGAAAGTTGTGTCAAGTCCTAGCAAACTTATTAATCAAACATTTTATTTTTTTTTTAACTTCATTTTATTTTATACTTTTTCTGGGCTAGGGATTGAACTCAGGACCTCACACATGCTATGCAAGTGCTCTACCACTGAGATATACCACCAGTTCAATATTTAATTTTCTATACTTAAGATTTTATATGATATAATATACATTATTTCATGTATGCTATTGGTTGGAACAAATTTTTAATTCCATAAAATATTTTTTAATTGTAAGATACTTCAGACATATAGAGAATACTGAGCAAACCATGCACTTAAGAGCTAAATTTAACAAATCTTGGCACTTTTGAAATACTTTCTTTATTTTTTTTTATTAAAGCTTTATAGTAAGATGTAGTAGTTGAATTCATCCCAACAAACTTGTGCAAAGAATTGGATTTCAGTTCATGAATCCCCCTTTCCTTTTCCCTTTTTCCTCCTCCTTTTCCTTTTCATATTCCCTTCCCTCCTCTGTTCTCCTTCTACTCTACTAGACTTCTTTATGTTCCTCTATTTATTTATATTTGGTTCTTTTTACTTATGCATAAAGATCTTCTATTATCCTGCAATAAAATGCAAAGTTCTTCCCATAATTGTAGCAAATAATTTATTTCTCTCTCTTATTACAGCTGGTTTAGTCCTGGAGTTTTGTTTGTATCTTTTTGTGAGTGTATGGGGCCACAGCTGTTTCCTCAAACAAACATTGTTACTGTTTTGTAGAGCTGACGTTACATACCCATGCATACCAATTTCTTTGTTCTCTGTCTCTTCTTGCATTTTAAGCTTTTCTTTTGTCCTAAATCTAAATTATTTCTTTAGAAGGACTTTTGGTAAGAGTATTGTGGGGATAGATGCTTGGTTTTAATCTTTATTTTTTAAAAAGTCTTGATTTCACTTTGTTCTTAACAGCTATTGTCTTTTTTGCTTTTTGTTGTTTTGTTGGTAGGGAATAGAACATATTTTCTATTAAATGGGATAATATATGAAGATACTATTCCATTGAATTTCTGGCATCCGTTACTCAGGAGGGTTTTTTTTTCCCTAATTTATCCTGTCATGCACTTGCCGAATTGGATGGGTGTGTCTCTTTTGGAATTCCCATCATGGGAAGACTCTATGTTTTTTTTCTTTTTTCCCTGATTTCTCTGTGGCCAGAAACAAAGGCAAGATGGCAGATTCTATCATCTTACCTTTGATTTTTAAGTCCCATCTCGAATGAAGATTGAATTGATATTAGAATTTTCTTCACAAGATAAATGAGAAGATCAATAAAAAAGATTATGCATACGTAGTTAAACTCCTGGTTTTGCAGAGTTCACTCTCAAATGCAATGGCCGAAACAGGGTTGGCCTCACATCTGGAGATGTGGCGCTCAGGCAGAGAGGCTCATGTGTTTCCACATCTCTGTGTTAACATACATCCAGGACTTGTTCTTAGGCCCTTCTGCACAGAGTAGGGTAGTTGTGTCTGCTGATATAAACTTGAAATGAAACTCTATTTCATTTTCTGGGGTTATAGTCACCCAGTCTATCACCCTGCTCCTAGTAAGAATGTTAAGACCTTTTTACTGTGATGCTTTTTCAGGAGTACACATATTTTAAAAGAACTCTACATGCTCATATGTTATTGGTTAGAGGGCAAATTGATACAACTTTAGAGAAGGTGATTTGGAATTTTCAATCACATTTTGAAATACATAATCTTTTGACGCCATGAATTCTACCTCTAAATAGTAGCAAAACATTGGAAACAATCTAAATGACCATCAATAAAGAATTGATTATATAAAATATGGTTCAGCCATACATTGCAACAAATGAGGCATCTCTAAATATACTCATTACAGAAAGACTTTCAAATCATTTGTTCAAGGAAGGAAGCAGCCTGAACCGGTGTATGTTTGCATTTGCATAACAGAGAGATTATATACATATATATTTGAAAATGCATAGAATATCTACAAAAGAATATTAAAAACTATCACTGCAAGTCAGAAGATGAAGGGAGACTTATTAATTTTTGATCTGTAAATAATCCAAATGTATTAATTACCAAGTATCTAGAGAAAGTTTAGATAAATTTTTGTCATTAATTTCAAATTTATTTCTAGTGTGGTCAGAAATTATGTTATGTAAAATGCCAACCTTTTTAAATTTCTTGAGTTTTGTTTTATATCCTCTCATGTATAATCCATTTTAGTGAACATCCTGAGTATTGGGGATTGTGTTCTATTAGTATCAATTTAGATAAAGGCGATGAATAATGTAATTCTTATATCTTCTATACCCTAATGATTTATTTTGTCTAGTGATTCTATCAATTACTGAGAGTACAGTTACAAAATTTTTAACATTTAAAAATTTTTTTCATTGTTATTCCTTTTGTTTCATATGTTTTGAAGTTACCTGTAAGAACATTTAGGATTAATTGGCCATTTTGTCATTATGTAATGTTTTACTTTTTATTTAATAATTCTATTTTCTTTTCCTTTGAAAAATCTGCTTTGCTATCATAGACACACCAGCTTTTTGTTTTATACAATATTTTCCATTCTTTATTTTCAATCTATCAGTGTCTTCATAATTCATTGTGTGTCTATTATTAACTGCACCTAATTTGGTTCTGCTTTTTTTAAAAAAATCAAGTCTGAAACATTTTAGTTAGAATATTTTGGTAAATTTACATTTACTGCAATCACTGATATACTCAGATAAGTATCTATCATTTTATGATTTGTTCTCTGTTTATCTCATCTGTTGTTTTTGGCTTTCCCTGTTCTTGCTTTCCCTCTAAAAGACAACCTCAGCTTCAGAATTCTCAAAATCTAGAATCATAGACTAAATATGAGTTCATTCCATCTCCTGACTATTTTACTGAAAGCATATGGCGATGAGACTTGCTCATCTTCCCTGAACATCACAGTGTTAGCACATAGTAAGCTAGCTTCCTTTTTCTAATTTCTTTTCTTCCTTTAGTCTACATGAACATCAGAGTCAACTTATCATTGGTATTTTATGGTGACACTATACTTTATTTCTTGTACTTTTATTTTGTAAGTCAAAATGGGAATAGATTCAAGATTCTCTTTTAGTTTCTGTAGTTTTAAAGTTTTTAGTTTGAGTTATGTGTAGAGTCCTAAAATTAAAATTGATCTCTTTGGAAATGATAAAATTTCACCTTCACTTCTGAGAGCTGCTGCTATGCTGGTTATAGCTGTTTGTTTTGTTGTTATTATTTTCCTTCAGTCTCTTAACAAAGGAGATAAGTGACAAAACTCATATCCTTGACTTTTGTGTTGCTCGGGCATTTCTGTGTTTCAAGAGGAAGTAAAATACTTACTTACCTGGTTTTTAGGCTTTTTCCTCAAAACATTATTTGGCTTCTTCCAGCTTGGGCAATGTCTATTTCTTTATGATTTAGTGAGATTTGTTGAGAACCTATCCCTAAAGAAACTTATTGCTTGGGTACAAAATTTAAAAGAATAAAATTAGAAGACGTATTCCAAAACAATTGCCACCATATTTTTCAGCTTTGTATTCCAGAAACACAAGATTGTTGTATAAGAAACACAAGTAAGTGATTTTCTTCAATAACAATAACAACAAAATCCCTTAAACTGCAAAAAAAAAATTAAATAGATTATAATTAAGGAAATATTTTAAAGAAGATTCAGCTGTTAATCTAAATGTTACTGTTTTATCCTGTTCATAATAGTTTTGGATTGGAAAGTCTGAAGGAGAATACCTCAGGGTAGGATGGAAAGTTATTGATTGTGTAATGTTTATCTACATTCTCCTGAGTAGAGGTGCATTCCAGGTGGCTCACATAATTGTCATGCTAACAATAAAAGGAATGAGGAAGCTTTAGTTAAATAGACAATTGCAACTTAGCTAATGTCATCCTAGAATATTTTATAAATTCAAATATTTGTTGCAAAATTTGATTGATTGGAAAATATTAGAATGAAATTTGATGACATTTGGGCTAGCATGTAGCTCAGCAGCAGAGTACTTGCCTAACATGCATGAGGCTCTGGATTTAGTCATCAGCTCTACAAACAAAAATCAATGGCATTTATTGTTAAGTAAGTTTTGGTGAAATTTGTTTTTAAATTATTACACATAACAAAGTCATTTTATGAAAATTGGAAAATGTATGTAACTAAGAAATAGAAAAGTATGAACAAATTCATTATTGATTCTTATTCTGTATTCCAAAGCCCCTCTCAAAGAATTATCAAAGAATTAAAATGTAGAGGACAAAATAAGACAATTCTTGAATTTAGAAACAATTCCAGACATTGTACAAATGTCATGGAATTTCTGCTGCATACATTACAGTTTGGACAAAGTGAAGGAATATGTGGAAAAGTCAGGTCTCTTCCTTTTCTAAGAAAGTCACACAGTATTTTTGGAAGTAAGAAGAGGACATTCCAATATTGTTAGTCAATATAATATTATGGGACCACCACTGTATATGCTGTTCATCATTGGCCTAAATGTCATTACATGGTAAAGGAATATAGATATTTTATTTTTGAATGTGTAATAATAGACACATATATAAAATTCACAATGTAGCAGGGTGTGGTGGTGTATGCCTGTAATCCCAGCAACTTGGAAGTTGAGGTAGGAGGTTTACAGTTCAAGATGAGCCTCCGCAAATTAGTGAGATCCTGTCTCAAAATTACAATAAGGGCTGGGGATATAGCTCTGCAGGAGAGCACCCATGGGTTCAATCCCCAGTACCAAATTTTAAAACAAGGAAACAAAAAATAAAAAGGGCTTGGAGTGTAGCTTAGTGGTAGAACACACTGGGTTCACTGGAATCAATCCCCAGTAACCACCAAAAATAAAATAAAAAAAAAAACAAACATAATGTTCAAGGATCAATCTAATGATAAAAATTATTTTTCCTTTTTCTTGCTTTAAAGTACATAAATAAATAAGTGCTTGTTATAAAGACTCAAACATATAGAAATGATCAAAGTTAAAAGTGAAAGCTAAGTTATGTTAGTTTTCTATTGGTGTTATAACTAATTAACACAAACTTGGGGGATGAAAAACAACAAGACTTTATTTGTGTTCAGAGGCCAGAAGTTCTAAACAGTTTCAATGGCCCAAATCAAAGTATCAGCAGGTCTGTGCTTCCTCTGGGGACTCTATTGAAGGACTAATTCTATGGCTTTTCCATCTTTCAGATCCTGCCCTCATTCCTTGGCTTGTTACCACATCACATCACCTGTCACCTTTCCTACCCCTAAACCCATTGTCACCACTTCTTTTCTGTGTCAGATCTCCTACTGCCATAAGGATGGTTGTGATTACGTTTAGGGCCCACTCAGATAATCCAAAACAGTTTCCCTTCTCAGTGTCCTTTACTTAATCACACCTATCAAGTCTCCCTTTCTATATGAGGGAACATATTCACAAGTTCTAGAGATTAAGATGAGGACATCTTTGTGTTGGGTCATTATTCAGGCTCCACTTCACTCAAGCTCCGTCTGCATTTGCCCCATCGCTGTCCTGTCCTTAGCCAGAGCATATCACTGTTAACATTAGTAGTTATGTTTCAAGACCTTTAATATGCTATACCCAGATATTCACAGGTGTTGAAGAGCTCTTTTCCATTTGCACATTTCCTTATTCAAGAAGCTTTATTTGTGATCTTATCATTTTAATAATCATGGAAATGTTAATATGTATCCAAAAATGCATGCAAGTTATAAGCATTATGAAAAAATTGAGGTGACATTCTTGTCCAATTACTGCTAACTAGACCACAAAAATATTTTAATTCATCATATTATTTTATTTTGTTTCTGTAGCAGAGTAAAATAGTTGAGCCTATAAGAAATAGGTCCCAGTCCTATTTCTTAGGTCTTAGAATAACAATTGAGAAGTAAATATCTATTTCTAATTAAACCCCAATAGAGTGGGTGAACTTGGGAAGAGATAGCCCCAAGTCTGAAGCCTAAAGGGGATGAGAAAACACTAAAATATTAAACTACTGTCAATGCTATGACACACATCCTGATTTGTCCTTTGATCTTCTTAATAAATAAATAAATATCTTTTGAATTTTTAATTAAAAATTTTTGTGCTTAAATACATCATTTTAGAGAGCAAAATGTGGCTAGGCTATGTAAGATATTTGGGGAGTGTTCAGTAAAAAGATTTCCTTTACTAATCCAGGAAAAAAATTGAAAGAAGAATGATGCCTGAAGTAGAGCTAAGATTCACTTCAGTAGGTTACAGCAGAAAGCAGTAATGGTTTCTAGTCTCCTCTTTTCCTTTGGCAATAGAGTTCCTGATTTTTTTTTAATCAAAAAGATGAGTACTCAGACTAAAGTACATTTCTCAGCCTCCCTTGGTAGGTGTGCATAGGTGATTATTTTCTGGCCAATGAGATGGGAAGGAAAGTGATATAGACATTTTTCTGAGATGTGCCCTACTTTTTCCTTTATCCTGCTGCTTAAAATGTGAGCCCAGTAGCAAGCCTGCTTGGACATATGATGAGGACAATGCAGGGCAACAGGTAGACATAGCCAGGGTCCCCAGAAAACCCCAGCAAAAAGAACCTTTGAACCATTCTTTTCTGGGCTGTTCAGTGAGAGAGAAAGAAAAGTCAGTTTGCTTTAAGTCACTTTATTTTAGGTCTCTGTTGCATGCATCCAAACTTAAATCCTAACTAATCCTTGAACATTTAAATTTTGGCATACAAGAATGAAATCACCAGAGAAAGCCCTCTCTTCTCATCAGTTATTAGATGATAATCTTCAGAAGTTACTTTACTGGGAACTATTTTCTGCCAAACATCAGGAAGCTCAGAAGCCAGGTCCATGGTTAGCAAAGTGAAAGCTTATAGGTTTGGGGCAGGAGTGGCGTTGCAAGCAAACTTGAAGGTGATCCCATGTCCTCTTCCTTCTCATATTCATACTGCTGCATAATCTACTCCACTGGTGTGTGGCCAGACCCATAACTTGCTTCTAAACAACAGAATATGGCCAAGGTGATGACCTGTCACTCCCATGATTACGTTATATTATGAGTCTGTCTTGCTGGCTAACAGGTCCTAGAGACTTCTTTCTCTCTTGCTGACTGTGAAGAAGCAAGCTGCCAAAACTCCTAAAGCCACATGGAATTGATTGCTGCCAACATGAATTGGGAAGCAGATCTTTCCCTGGTTGAGCCTCCAAATGAGTGCCAGTCCTGGCCAACACCTTGACCTCAGTCTTCTAAGACCTTATACAGAGGATCCAGCCAAGATGTGCTAGACTACTGACTCTGAGATTCTGTGCTGACACAGCAACTGTGAGGTAATAAATACATGTGACTTTGAGTTCTTATGTTTGAGGTAATTCCTTACACAGCATTGAAACAGAAAACAAGTGGCTGGGAAGTAGTAGCATGTGGCTCTTCAGTTAGCCCACACATGACTTCAAGGGAGTAGGAGATTTTAGAGGCAATTAATTCCATAGAGGAGAAAGAATTTTTTCTCCACATGCTAAGCATTGCAACTTGATTTGAGAAAAGAAGGTATTATAAAATAAATTTCAAAGATGAAACACATTTTTATAACTAGGGGATCTTGTGATATAGTAAAGGATGAAGCATATCAAGTATAAAATAACCCTCTTTCACATCTATCAAAGTAAATGAATGAGTAGTATCGATACCAACAGTAAGACAGAAATATACTAGCTGGGAGCAAATATATGGAAAGATGTTAAGAATGAGATATTCTTGTGAGTGAATTGTTTAAGCTGCATTTCAGCTATAAAAATACACAAAGTCAACCTTTTTCTTTTCCAAAATAGAAACATTATGAGAGAAGGAATTGTGACAGATAATTGCATACATGTGGATTCATCAAGGATTTATTATTTATAGATGTCCAGAGGTTCAAAAAATAATAATTGATTGGAAATGTACATTTTAGAACTTTTTTTTATGAGAGGTCAGTCTTGATATGGGCAGGTTCCTTCCTACAAAATTAACTGGAGAAAACATATTATAGATCAAAACATGAACTCCAGGAAAATATAAATAGCATAAGTGAGGAACTTGTGGGGAGATAGAAGGAAGTCTTGAAATGATGTGGTGGTTGGTAGTGATAGGGGGGTGCATGGTGGTTACAGTTGAGGACAGAGGATGTATGTTGTTATTAGGAGATGTTTAAAAAAAACCTGTTTAATCTCAACTTTATCCTACCAACCTTTGCAGTGGGATTATCATTAATGAATTGCTTTCTGTAGAAACAAACAATAAAGACTGAAAGACGGTACACAAGACCTATCAGGTGAAGAAATAGGGAAAATCTGGAGATTTTGTTGGTCACACTTACCCCTCTTCTCCTATATAATGCCATCCCAATTAGTTGAGTCCCTACCCGCAGAATTTTTATTTATTTGAGCTTGGCTGTTGGCCTTGATGCCAGCATTTTTAATTTTCAACAATTAATTAGTTATAATTCAAAAAAGTTCTGGCCTGAAGATGCTTCCTGGTCATGAAGGAAGGTGATTGATTTTGGTTTTATGGTGTCTGGGCCTTTCTACTCTTATGCTCATCCTTGTTCACTCCTTGAATTTGGAATAACAGATCCAGGATGTGGGCTTCTGTAGGTTTTGAGCTCTTTCCCAACATCCATTATAAGGTACCTGTGGGAGTGTATGGTTCTATTATCAAATAAGTAAATGTTATGGAGAATAAATTATCTCAAATGAAAAACAACAAATCATACATCCTTGAAAGTATCAAAATAAATGAACCAAGATACTTAAATAAGCTTAATAATTACATTAAAGGACAACATGAACAATGTAGGTCATATAAAACTGAAGCATAAAAACATGAAGTGAACTTAAGACAATATTAGATATGAAAAATAAAACAATTTGAAATATAAACATAAAAGATGGTATAGGGGCTAGCTCAGTGTTTAGCATATGTTTACGCTATGTGAGGTCCTGGGTTCAATTCCCAGTACTTAAGAAAAAAAGGTATAAATAATGGAATGGATGTAGGTGAAGAACCAACTAATGAGTTAGAATTAATTGAGAAATAATTCCAAGAAGAAAACAGGAAAGTATAAAATTCAGTAGTGTTAAATTGTAAAATTGATCTCCAGAACTTATTCATCTTGGAAATCTGAAACCCTGTAACCATTAAACAACAATTCCCCTTTCCCTGTACTCCCCCAGTGCCCCAACATAACCATCATTCTACCTTCGGTTTCTATGAGTGTGTCCATTTAAGTTGTATCATACAATATTTGTCTTGTGTGACTGATTTCACTAACATGATATCCTCAAGGTACAGAATTTTCTTTCCTTTTCAAGACTGAAGAATATTCCATGCATCATCCTATCTTCTCTTTATGCACGTTTGGCTTGTTTTTACCTCTTGGCTATTTGTGAATAATACTGTTTGAGTTTAAAGGACATCCAGAACTAAGCAATATGTTTTTAATTTGTGTCAGATAATGCTAAATAGAAAATTCAAGTTGATTTGCAATTTAGGAACTGAATTTGAAGGCAAGAGAATTAAGTTGATAGAAACAATGATTGGAATTATGGTTAATTGGCAACACCTTCATAACTCTTCAAAATATAATGACAAACAGAAGCAAACAAAGTAGATAAAGAAGAACTACGTTTGAACCAATGATTAGCTTGCATTTTATAGTGAAATAAAACATTTTTATCTGGCTTCTTTCACTCAGTATTATTATTATTCATTCATGTTGCTAGAAGTATCAGTAGACCTATCAAGATATACATATATATAATGTTATATAGAATGGTATCTTTATATTTACTGAATTGATATGTAAAATTCAAATTTATTTCTCCCTTTTTTAGAGTTAATATAAAACTCTAGTAAATATATATCTAATATATATATAGAGAGATTTATATAGATATAATTCATATGGCATTGAATTATACATATAATACATTAAACTAGTGGAGAGAAAATTTTGATAAAAAGAAGGCAAGAATGTATTAGAAAAACTATCAAAATGGCCATAGAAAAGAATTTAAACAAATTTAAGAGAAATCAATTTAAATATTGTAAAAGTAAAATGTAAAAAGTAAGAATGTAAAATTTTTACACTCTCTAGATTAAAGACAAAGATTCTCAGGACATATATCATTCAATGATTCAGTGCTGTATTCATCATAGTGAAAATGCAGAATGTCAAAATAAGAGACTAAGTTGAAAATAAGAAGCAAGTAATAACACCTTATGTATCAGCAAATGGAATGAGCTATCAGTTGATTTCCTAACAATTACATTGAAGCCAGAGTAAAGTGCTAAAATATAGTTGATATGATAAAAAAAAAACTGTCAACTGGAGTTATTTACCCAGAGAAGTTATCTTTCAAGAATAGGAATAAATAAAGCATTTTAAAACAAACCAATGTAAGAGAGTAACAACAGAGAACCTCTCACTACATGAAATTCTAAAGGATGCTTTTCAGGAAAAAGAAAAATGATCCAAATGGATGAATTGAAATATAAGAATAAATAGAAATCTATTGATAAAAAATAAGCAGTGACTGCATGAACAGTAATAATGTCTACTTTGAACAATAAAAATAATGTAGTATTGAAGATTGGAGGCAAAAATTATTAGAAACATTATAAGGTTCTTACATTACTTAGGAAGAAAAGTTGTTAGAGATCGACTAACATTGAGTTGTTACCTATGCATATAAAATATTTAGAGAAAGCTGTGAAAAATAAATATTTATAAAAACCATTAAACTATTGGATAGGACAAGTCAACCAAAAGAAATCTAGAATGGAGTTGGAAAAAAATTGTAAAGACTATAGAAACACACAAAAGGATCAATATCTAAGGATTAATATTATATAGATCATGTTTTCTGATCATAATACCATTAAATTAGAAAGCCAAACCCAAACAGTAGGAAACAGTTATACATCAATAAATAAAACCAAAAATATGTATATCCTTTGATCCTGTGATTATACTCTTAGGTTTCTAACTTTGAGGAAACCTGGCATGGATAAATCAGGAGACATGTATAAGAAGTTACATCGGTTTTAAAAATGCCATTAAAAAATGAATCTGGAAAAAATGTTCACCAGTGGAAAATAGATTAAAAACAACGTGGCCCATTCTTACAGTCAGCCATAATCATTTATGAGCTACATTTATGAACATGCACCGCCATAGACTCAAATCTCAAAAAGTTATTTTCATATCATCTCATCTAGACCAAATTTGAAATGGTGCAGTGTTCAGTGTTACACGGTAAGAGGGAAAGGCTAGACCTAAAATTCAGGATAATAAGGGGATAAATTCAGGAAAGTGCTCACAGAGATTTGACATTGTTTTCGTCTTTTTACCTGGGTGCTGAACATAAGATGTGGCAAGAATTTTAAGATGGTTCTAATGGTTTCTGCCCATTGCTGTTATTCCTGTTATTATGTCATATAATACTGTAAAAGGGGTTTTACAGATGGAATTAAGGCCACTCAAAAATCAATTGATTTTGAGATAATCAAGATGTAATTTACCTGAATAGGCTAAATGTGACTACACCAACTCTTTGAAAGCAGAACGTTTTCTCCAACTACTTACAGTACAGGAAGTCAAGATTCAATGCATGGGATGGATATTTGACCATTCTTGGCTTGAAGATGGAGGGCTCCATATCAAAGAAACAGAACATAAATCCTATGCAAGGAAATGAATTCTGCCAACCAGAGTGAACTTAGAAGCTAAGTCTTCCCCAGAGCCTCTGATAAAACTTCGGGCTGGCTGAAATCTTCATTTCTACCTTGTGATACTCTGAACAGAATTCCTGTCTTACCAGGCTGCACTCCAGACCTACAGAACTGTGAACAATAAATGGATTTTGTTTTATGTGTCTAGGTTTGTGTTAATGTGCTATACAGTAATCAGAAAGTAATACACGTGGGTGTTTGTATTATTGTAGTTGTACCTTTTACATACATTATAAATATTCCTTAGTGTTATTTTATTATTTAATAAACTTTTTCTTATAGAGAAAGGCAGTAATTAATTTTCATTATTTCAGTGGTCCTTCTGAACAATTCAGATGTAACAATTGGGTAGAGATGGGTACATGAAAAGAATGTAAAGACTTGACCTACCTAATAATGACAATGTGTCTTAAGATAAACCATGAGTTATAGACCATGCCTGAGATCTTTTTATAATAAGTATTTATTACAGTGCATAAGTTACTAAGCAAAGATTATAATATTGGGCCAAGAATTCAGACTACTATTTATGGAGACCCAGATTTGGGGAAATGATTCAGTCCTATTTATTGTATGTAATGATGTTATTATTATACTAAACATAGGGGTTATAAAAGTGATTCTGTATGTTAGTTTAAATGTGTAAATATTTCTCTTATGGAATCCTTATGTACACTGACCATGCATTTTTATTTTATAGTGCTCTTGAATTAAATCCTTTACAATCAAAAGAGGCATTTGAACCTGGCACAGCTGCTAGGATCCTGAAATCATCAGGCATGGAATTGCTACTAATAATACCAGTGAAATAGGGATGTAAAACCCTGGAGCCTTAAAAAGGCAACTCTGCTGACTCCAAAAAACATTTTAACAGATGTGAGATGAATGGCACCAAATAAGTAAGACCTACTGTGAATAATCAGCCACAAGATGGCATCTGAATATAGATATATTTAAAATCGAGGACAATGTTTTAACTTAAATACATGCATAAATTAGACTCTTCCCTTTTCCATTCACTTCTTCTTATACCACAATGAGATTAAGGTCACCTGGTTTATTTCTTCTGTAGCCTAGCAGTCACAAAATATCTTACTTATTTTTCATCTCATTGATTTGTCTTGTGATAGTTAATCTTATGTGATAGTGTGACTGGGCCATGGGATGCCCAGATATTTGATCACATATTATATTCTATAAGGGTGTTTTGGGATGAGATTAAACTTTTAAATTGGTAGAGTAAAACAGTTTGCCCTCATGATGTGGGTAGGCTTCATCTAGTCAGTTAAATGCCTGAATACAAAAAAAAAAAAAAAAAAAATGCTGACCTTCCCCAAGTAAGAATTCTCCTGCTTGACAGCTTTCTAATTAGCTTTTCAGTAGTCTCTCAACCTTTGTATCCAAAGGGGACATGGGTTCTACAGATTTTGGACTTGCCTGTCTCTGATATTTCAAAAAGCTAATCCTTTTAATAAGTCTCTTTACACACACACACACACACACTATTTGTCATGTTGCTCTAGAGAACCCTAATATCTCAATTTGTCAATTTGTTTATTGACTAATTCTTCCCACTGTAATGAGAGTTCTATAAGTGGAGAGATTTTGTATTGTTATTATATCCCCAATATTCATAATTTTCCTTCATAAATGTCCAATTATTTCCTAGGTAAAAGTATATTGTTAGGGGACTAGTGATGCTTTAGGATGTGCTGAGTGTGATACTGAAGGGGCCAAATATGTGAGCTTGAGGAAACAGCATTTACTTGAATAAGTGGTGAAATAATGTCTTGTATTGATATTAAAAGTAAACTTAGCCGGGCACAGTGGCACATGCCTGTAATCCCAGCAGCTTGGGAGACTGAGGCAGGAGGATTGTGAGTTCAAAGCCAGCCTCAGCAAAAGTGAGGCACTAAGTAACTCAGTGAGACCCTGTAAATAAAATATAAAATACAGCTGGGGATGTGGCTCAGTGGTCGAGTGTCCCTGAGTTCAATCCCCATTATCCCCCCATAAAAAAGTAAACTTGAAGATTTTTAAAAGTCAAGACATGCTTCTATTAATAAAAGGGGGAGCTAATGTAAACTCTACTAAAAGAAAGGGCTAATATATTCATCAACTTTAAACACAGTTTATAGATATTTAGAAATTACATTTTTTGAGACTTTCGCATAGAAGTTGGCTAGCATTGAAATTTGCAATCATATGTGTCTATTGCCCTAGAGGTGTTTAGGTCTACCCAAATCATGCAACTAAAAGTGGAAAATAAAGGAATAAATGTCAGAAAGAGATGGGTAAGATGGAAGAGAACTTTAAAAATGTTTAATTGACAGTTGTCAGAACTATGGATGTGAGGCAAGGGTATCATGTGGCATGTTTGTGAGCTGCAAATTCTACTGCAAATCAGCATGTCTTGACACAACAGTATGTAGATCCTCCATTGAAAGTAGTCTTACAAAGTTTAAAAAAAAGAAAAAAGAAATATAATGAGAAATATGTCCTGGGTAACTGACTCATTCAATGAGCTGTCAGAAACAGTGTAGCTTTTGTCTGAGCAATGCCTCCACACAAGTTCTTGCTGATGCTAGTTGATGGCATTTCTGGCAGATCCTATAGTCACCAGCTCCTTCCCAGCTATGAGAAGTGTCACATTTTTGGATATTAAGTCTAGTTCAGTATAACACAAAACTTCACAGTGTTGGTCGGTTTTTTGTTGCTGTGACAAATACCTGAGAAAAATAACTTAGAGGAGGAAAGATTTATTTTGGCTCAGAGTTTCAGAAATTTCAGTTCATGGTCAGCTGGCTCCATTGTTTGGGGTCTGAAATAGGGCAGAATATTATGGTGGAAGGGCATTGCAGAAGAAAGCATTTCTGCTCGTGGCAACTAGGAAACAGAGAGAGAGAGAGAGAGAGAGGGAGAGAAAGAGAGAGCCCCCCCCCCCAGGGATGAGAAATACCAACTACATACCCATGCATGACAATTGGTTTCAGCAGAAAAAAACCTATTTCTTGGATCCCATAACAGATAGTATTTTCTCTTGAGTCATAGTCCAACTGAGGTGTAGCAGGATCATGTGGCTACTTTTCCCTCTCACCCTTTTGCTCCATCTAGTGTTCGTATAATCCTCCTATACTCCCCCCACTATGAATTATGAATCAGCCTCCTTATATCAGAGAAAACATTCAGCATTTGGTTTTTTGGAATTAGCTAACTTCACTTAGCATTATATTCTCCAACTCCATCCATTTGCCTACAAAAGCCATGATTTTATTCTCTTTTAATGCTGAATAATATTCCATTGTGTATATGTACCACATTTTCATTATCCATTCATCTACTGAAGGGCATTTAGGTTTCTTCCACAGTTTAGTTATTGTGAATTGTGCTGCTATAAACATTGACGTGGCTGTGTCCCTGTAGCATGCTGTTTTTAAGTCCTTTGGGTATAGACCAAGGAGAGGGACAGCTGGGTCAAATGGTAGTTCCATTCCCAGTTTTCCAAGGAATCTCCATACTGCTTTCCATATTGGCTGCACCAATTTGCAGTTCCACCAGCAAAGTATGAATGTTCCTTTTTCCCCACATCCTCACCAACACTTATTGTTGTTTGTCTTCATAATAGCTGCCATTCTGACTGGAGTTGAGATTGAGTCTTAGAGTAGTTTTGATTTGGATTTCTCTAATTGCTAGAAATGTTGAACATTTTTTCATATATTTGTTGATTGATTTTATACATCTTTTGAAAAATGTCTGTTCAGTTCCTTTACCCATTTATTGATTGGGTTATTTGTGTGTGTGTGTGTGTGTGTGTGTGTGTGTGTGTGTGTGTTATTGCTCTTAAATTGTAAGGACACTGAGTTCTGTTCACTCTTCAGAACTCAAAATCTGTGAGGTTCTGGGTTAATGTTGTTGCTAGTAGGCACTACCAGATTAGCTACTCTAAAAGTCATTTTTCATTCCGGGGCAAGGAGGGAAGTATAAAGGGATCCATCTTGAATTACAGTAACTGTCCTCAGGCTGAAGTGTCACCTCTACCACATGGTTTTTAATTAACTTTAGATTAGGATTTCAAACTGAGAAAATAAGACTATAGGCTGCTCAATTAAATTTGAATTTCAGATAAAATTTTTGTAGTCTAAGCATATCTCATGCAAATGGAATATACTAAAAAGTATTTGCTGTTTATTTGAAATTTAGATTCCTTTGGGTATGCTATGTTTTATCTGGCTAATATGTACTAGTGACTGATGAATTAGACATAATTTTGACATAACTGTAGATTCCCAGGACCCAAGTTGTGCAGCATATTGTATTTAGAAACAGCCTTCTTTCAGGAACAATTGTCCTGCACTAGGGATCTAAGAGCCTAAATGTCATAATTTTCAAAGTGACTTTGATTTTACAGCTGAAATAAACATTAGGAATGAAAGATAAGCCAACCCTGATTTTGGAAGAAATGCCTCTGTAGCACAGCACCAAAATTGCCTGTTCACGTGAGAATGTGGCCAGAGCCACATTAAATGAAATATTTACTGTTGGAAATACAAAGCCCAAAGAGAAAATAAGAAATTAAGATGACTCATTATTTTGGGTGGGAAATAAGTGCTCCTTAAACAGTTGCTGGGGCTGCACCACTGTAGACACATCAGTACGAACATAGCATTTTTTAAAGAATCACTTTCTGAAGTAGGGTACAGTATGTATAGGTAGCTTTATTGTTTAGATATATTCGTGACCAGTGCTAAATTTGACTTCCTATGGATGATTTCTTCTAATGGAATTTAAGTTCCCAGGTTGTGGACACTAAACAACTGACACAGAAAAGCCAGTATTTTTCCATTCTCTCCTTTTCTGATAGCAATGAGTTTTTGCTTTGGACTTTGGCAACAATAAGCACTGAGTTTTGGTAACCTAATTTTATTTGGGATAAATTGCCTTGAGGGTCTTAAATTTGCTTTCTTCCTAAAGTTGATATATGTAAAATCAGTGCAGTGATATTCTTACATTTCTTTGAATACACTGAACCTTTTAAAGGCAGGATATAGGAGAGACTAATTCAACTTTAAAGTCCAGAATCAACTACAGCTGTCCAGAAAAGACAGCCCAGTCTGCTGCTGCTGAGCAATCCTTACTCCAGCCAAGACTGAGAACCTTCTAGTGGTAGAGAACAGAGTCTGACATTAAGGAAGAGGATGAACATTAAAACTTAATTTCTTTGGATTTTTAACTCATAAGGGTACAAACTTTATATTGTGACTTTTTGGACTGTAAGAATTTGGGATTTCAGTCTCTTTGGGACTTAATCTTCAAATTTTAATTTCTCAGAAGGAAATTTATAGTGGGAGGAGTTTTATGTTAAAAATTGGAGCTACTTTATATTACTTTACTTCTTAAGTAATAAATATTTTATCTAAACACATTAGTAGATTTTTAAATTTTTATTTGCTACTTTTAATTATACATGACAGTAGAATGTATTTTGACATATCATATATATATATATGGAGTATAATTTCTCATTTTTGTGGTTTTACATGATGTGGAGTCCAAATGGTCATGTACTCATATGTGAACATAGGAAAGTTATGTCCAATTCATTCTACTGTCTTTCCTATTCCCATCCCCCCATTCCTTCCCTTCTTTCCTCTTTGTCTAATCCAGTGAACTTCTATTTCCCACCCACCCATGCTTACATTGAGTTGTCATTCACATGTTATGGTGAGTTAGCATTCGGCCTTTGGGTTTGGGGGATTGGCTCATTTCACTTAGCATGATAGTCTCTACTTCTATCCGTTTACCAGAAAATGCCATAATTTCATTCTTCTTTATGGCTGAGTAACATCTAAGAATATGTCCATCCAGTAATTCTTTTTTTTTGGCTTTTCCACACACCTATGAGATAAATGCAAAAGTGCAGTGAATATTGATTTGGGTTATAAAACATTTTAGAAAGTAAATTAATTTGCAAATACAGAATCTTCAAATAACAAGGATAGACTATATGATAAAATGTAATTCACATTTGCAATGCAACCCTACTTGTGGACTAAAAACTCAGATGAAGACAAATATAAAGTATTTTGAAAAGTTGAAAGGTATTAAACAAGATTTGAAGAAACGGAATGCTACTATGTTTCTGGATGAGAAAATTTAACATAAAACATAATTTCAATCAGAATTCCAAGGGGTAGTTTTTGTGTGTATGTGGAGGGGGGTTATTTATTTATTTATTTGTATTTTATTTAGAGACAGGGTCTCACTGAGTTGTTTAGTACCTCACTTTTGCTGAGGCTCGGTTTGAACTCATGATCCTCCTGCCTCAGCCTCTGAGCACTGGGATTATAGGTGTGTGCCACTGTGCCCAGCAAAGGGACAGTTTTTTGATAGACAAATTATTTCTAAGTTTCTGTGTAAAAATAGATATACAAGAATTGCCCATGGTTTTAAAAAGAAGGGAATACTAAAATTTTCTGTGAAAGTATTATAAAAAAATAATGTGGTAGAGAAAGAGAAAGAGAGAGAGAGAGAGAGAGAGAAAGTTGAGAAACAATCCATGAGCTATATGAGCACAGTAGCATTTCAATTAATGAGAGAATGACATAGTTCCAAACCTCACACCATGTATACAAAAAATGAATTTAAGATAGATGGATTAAAGTTTTTGATCTTTTTTAAAGTCCATAAATAATGACTATCTATTTGTTTTATTTTGTTTACTTTTAAAATTGCACAAATTATAATATATAGACACTTTTGTTGGAGTATTTAAATAAAGCAAATCCATTCAGACATTATTTCACCTGTATTTACTCTAATATATATCATCAATGGATAAGAAGCAAAGACTTAAACATAAAAACCCCACATATTATCACAGCCCCTAAAATTCACAATAATTATTTAATATTATATCCTTATTCTGCATCGACCCAGGTTGTCTCAGAATTCTTTTTACAGTTAGTTGGTATGTTTATTAGTTGGTATGTTTGTTTGTTTTTGTGGTGCTGGGGACTGAACTCGGGGGCCATGCTAGGCAGGTTCTTTACCACTTAACTATATTCCCATCCCTAGAGTTCACTAGTAATGCCATGATGTCTATTCTTCCTGTCTCTGGCCCCTCCTTTTATATAACTATGGAGATCCTGAAGCCCACAAAATTTCCTCTCCCCCATATTTTTTTTTGTCAGTATTGGGAATTGAATCTAGGGCCTCACCCATGCTAGGTCAGTGCTCTACCACTGAGCTAAACCCCAGTCCTTTTTATTTTATTTTTGAGACAGAGTTTTATAAATTGCTCAGACTGGTCTTGAACTTGGAATCCTCCTAAGTAGCTGGGATTGCCAACATGTGCCACTGTGCCCAACTCCTATCTTGTCATCTTATACTGGCATATCATTTCTTGTAGCTTTGTTTAAATGGTTTGCATAGTATACAAAGTTTTGATCTTTTTGACTGTAAATATTTTATTTATTTACTTACATACTTACTTTTATGGTACTGGGGATTGAACTCACTGAGCTACATATCCAGCCCATTTAATTTTTTTTTAATTTTGAGGCAGAGTCTTGTTAATTTTCTGAGGCTGTTCTTGAACTTTCAATCCTCCTACCTCAGCCTACTGAAATGTTCCACTTCACCTGGCCTAACTGTAAATATTTTAAAAGAAAATTTCAAATACGTATTTGGACCCTGAGTGGCTTAAGCCTTTAAGAAAACCAACTTCCTCTGACTGCTAGAGATGGTGAGCATTTTTTCATGTACTTGTTGATTGATTGTATGTCCTCCTCTGAGAAGTTTCTGTTCAGGTCCTTCGCCCATTTGTTGATTGGGTTATTTGTTATCTTATTGTCTAATTTTTTGAGTTCTTTGTATACTCTGGATATTAGGGCTCTTCTGAAGTGTGAGGAGTAAAAATTTGTTCCCATGATGTAGGCTCCCTATTTACCTCTCTTATTGTTTCTCTTGCTGAGAAAAACTTTTCAGTTTAAGTAAGTCCCATTTGTTGATTGTTGTTATTAACTCTTGTGCTATGGGTGTCCTATTAAGGAATTTGGAGCTCGACCCCACAATATGTAGATCGGAGCCAACTTTTTCTTCTATCAGACACAGAGTCTCTGATTTGATATCTAGCTCCTTGATCCACTTTGAGTTAACTTTTGTGCATGGCGAGAGGAGGGGATTCAGTTTCATTTTGTTGCATATGGATTTCCAGTTTTCCCAACACCATTTGTTGAAGATGCTATCCTTCCTCCATTGCATGCTTTTAGCTCCTTTATCAAATATAAGATAGCTGTAGCTTTGTGGATTAGTCTCTGTGTCCTCTATTCTGTACCATTGGTCCACCCGCCTGTTTTAGTACCAGTACCATGCTGTTTTTGTTACTATTGCTCTGTAATATAGTTTGAAATCTGGTATCGCTATACCGCCTGATTCACACTTCCTGCTTAGAATTGCTTTTGCTATTCTGGGTCTTTTATTTTTCCATATGAATTTCATGATTGCTTTATCTATTTCTACAAGAAATGCCTTTGGGATTTTGATTGGCATTGCATTAAACCTATAGAGAACTTTTGGATACCATCTCACTCCAGTAAGATTGGCAGCCATTATGAAGTCAAACAACAACAAGTGCTGGCGAGGATGTGGGGAAAAGGGTACTCTTGTACATTGCTGGTGGGACTGCAAACTGGTGCAGCCAATTTGGAAAGCAGTATGGAGATTCCTGGGAAAGCTGGGAATGGAACCACCATTTGACCCAGCTATTGCCTTTCTCGGGCTATTCCCTGAAGACCTTAAAAGAGCATACTACAGGGATACTGCCACATCGATGTTCATAGCAGCACAATTCACAATTGCTAGACTGTGGAACCAACCCAGATCTATCCTTCAATAGATGAATGGATAAAAAAAAATGTGGCATTTATACACCATGGAGTATTACGCAGCACTAAAAAATGACAAAATCACGGAATTCGCAGGGAAATGGATGGCACTAGAGCAGACTATGCTTAGTGAAGCTAGCCAATCCCTAAAAAACAAATACCAAATGTCTTCTTTGATATAATGAGAGCAACTAAGAACAGAGCAGGGAGGAAGAGCAGGAAGAAAAGATCAACATTAAACAGATACATGAGGTGGGAGGAAAAGGGGGAGAAAAGGGAAATTGCATGGAAATGGAGGGAGACCCTCATTGTTATACAAAATTACATATAAGAGGTTGTGAGGGGAATGGGAAAATAAACAAGGAGAGAAATGAATTACAGTAGATGAGGTAGAGAGAGAAGATGGGAGGGGAGGGGAGGGGGATAGTAGAGGATAGGAAAGGTAGCAGAATACAACAGTTACTAATATGGCTTTATGTAAAAATGTGGATGTGTAACCGATGTGATTCTGCAATCTGTATTTGGGGTAAAAATGGGAGTTCATAACCCACTTGAATCTAATGTATGAAATATGATATTTCAAGAGCTTTGTAATGTTTTGAACAACCAATAAAAAAAAAGAAGAACAGCTTCCATTAAGAGTTGACTACCTAAGATTTAAAAACCTTTTATTCCAAAGTTTGAGAAAAAAATAAAAACTAAAAGACAAAACAAGTCTGGGAAAAACTCTTTCACATATGTGAAAGACTAAGTGATAATGTTGTTCAGTTCCTCCAAATTCCTAAGAAAAAGACAACCTAATATGACAAAAGATATAAATAGAAATTCACTGAAGAGAAAATGCATATGAAAGAAGCCAATAATCATACAAATATGCTCAACCCAACATACAGAAATGCAATTAAAAATAACAAAAAGATAATCATATATCAGAGTAGTAAACAACAACAAAATTTTTTTTAAAGAAAAAAAGAAGTAGCCAGTACTCACAGAATTGTAGAAAAACTAGTAATTATAGCTATTGCCGGTGGTTTTGAGCCTTGTTCATATAAGTTTTTAAAATAACATGGCAATATTTATTAAAATGTTTAATGTACATGCTTAACCCGTCAACAGTAATCATAGGAATCTATCTTCCACGGTAAAAGCACACCCCCGCATGTTTATTTATCCATTATGGTATTGTTTATAAGAGGAAAAAGCTGGAAACCACTTGAATGTCCACCAATAAATGGTATAGCCATACCATGGAATAGTCTGCATCTAAGAAAAAGACTGTCCACAGACTTTTTTTTTTTTTTAAACGCAGTGGCTCTTTCCCAAGATCATGCCTTTAAGACCTTGAGAGATCTTGCTCCAAATTTCTCCAGAAATTCCCTTGGCTTTGCAGCGCTGGCAGAATTTCAGATAGGATAGTATTATGGAAAAATTGTGTTTGTTATCCTGCATTTAGTAGCAAAACAGGTGTCCCTCTCTGGGGCCACCCACACGGTCCTGCTTATGTACTTAACGGGTTCACAGCTTCTCCCCCTCTGCCCCTGAGAGGCAGAGGAAATAGCATCATCCTTCAACGAAACCGTTTTGGGTTTCACTGGCCCGGGGTGTGCATTGCCCCAGACCCTTAGAAATATGACCACTTGGGTGGAACCATGTTTAAAAGTTTTTTTAAAGAATGATTTAAGAAAGCCCCTGGGGAGCGGGTCGGTGGGGATAGAAAAACACTATATGGGTTTTTCAATAACATCTTGAACTTATAACTCTGTGAAATATTGTCCTTGAGCCATTAATGAAACCCATATTGCACCAGTGGCCTTGATGTTTAGCACGGAGGGGGTGGGCAGCTGTATTTACTGTCCTTCAGCTCTGCGCTCCTTGTTATGTTCCTGTTCCTTTTGGTCTTTGAAGATAACTTCTGGAGCCCCCATTGCTTATGTGACATTTCTCCTTGGAAGAATTGGTTTAGAAATTCAAATAGGGTTTGTCATATGCCTGGCACTGCCATTTGTGCACTGGCACAGGCATATGTCACCAAATAACTTCTGGTGGCCTCTGGCTCTGACCCTGCTCTCCCTGGTTGGAGTCGATGAGAATTCCCCTAGAGCTTAAACCGTTAAAACTAGCCCAGTGGAACAGCAGCCCTACAAATTAGTGGAGGTACATGGGGCCCAGAGGAAATTAGAAACCTTAGAAACTGCAGATTTCTAGACTGGCAGAGACAAGAGAATTTTTTTCCCCCACCTACTTTATAGACTGAGGGGAAATATGAAATCAAGAAAGGAAGACTTACTTCAAGTTTCTGATGGTTGCTGTAGGCTTGGGGGTCCCTCAGCAAAGGCTCGCCGAGTGTGGTCTTTGGACAAGCTGCACTAAGTTTCACCCAGGAGCTTATTAAAAATGCAGATTTCACAGAGGCTCCAACTCAGTAGGTCTGGAATGGGACCCAGAAACCTGGATTTTAAAGGCTTCCAGGTGATTTACATATTGTCTAACATGTAAGAACAAGTGCATAAGGCTCGATGTACCTACCCCAAATACATTCTCCTTGAGCCAGTGAGGCAGAGCCACCAGGTGCATCTAAAATAGTTAGATGGCTGAGATCTGGACCTTGAGCCCTTAAGTTGTCCAAAACATTTTCATTGAAGGCTTGTGACTTCTAGTACTATTAAAATAAAAGCTGATACTTTGTTTTAGTTCTATGCCTACATAAGCAAATCAATGATTCTGGCCCTCTGGAGAGATACTGGTTTTTCTTGGGTGAGTAGGTTTGATTCTTCAATCTCATGGCCTTTCGTTTGCTGGCAGAAGGCATGAGAGATGCTGGCATCCGGTGAGGCTGGGAGAGAACAAACAGGAATGGCTTGTATTCTTCTTACAGAAAGTGGATTTTATCTTCTTAATCTGATGGAAACTGTGGACCTATTCCATGGGAACGTTTACACACACCAGTTTTCACATAAATTATTAAAGATTATAGAATTCCTTAAACTCAAATTTAACAGCCTCTGCAAGGAGATATTCTTTTCTAACTTAGATTCAAAGAACTTCTGGTGGATCTAAAATTTAAGTCTTCAAGAAAACAGCAGGTGGGATAGAAACAACACATTTTATAAAACTGATTATTGCTGAAACTACCTGATGGTTGTATGAGGGCTCATTAATCTATTTTCTTTGGAATTTGCAAGTGAAAAAAAATGAAAAAATATATTTTTAAATACCTGATTTTCTTCTAACCAGTTTTATATGATATCTCAGTTACTGAGGAAAGCTGGAGTACCAACTAAATGTCAAAGAAGACCTACCAAGACACATGGATAAGATGCAATTTCCAAATTCTGCAGCTGTACAAAGAAATTCTATATTATACACCAAATATCAGGTTCTACTTGTAATTTATAACCTGTTCTATTTTCCATAATGACTTATATCTGTTAACTATTGGTTGGTATAGGAAATTACCACATGCCATCTTCAAACATAATAGTTTAAAAAATAAACCTTTTTTTTCTGGATTGTGTGTCTGCTGATTGGCTGGGGCAGGTTAGTCTGAAACTTCTGGCTGATTGTCTGGGGGCAGGTATGAGGATTTCAGCTGTTCAAGTGTGTTCCAGGCATTTCTCATTTTCCTGGGATTGTTGAGCTACCCAGGGCATATTCTTCTCATGACAGAGGCTTTAAAAGAAAGTCTCTGCTTGCACCATGCTGCTAACATACTGTTGGTCAAAGCAAGTCACATGTCAGAACCCAAAGTCAAGGGGAGGAGAACATTCCACCTTTGAAAGGAAGAATTGCAAAGTCATATAGCCAAAGGACAGAATATAGAAGGGCCAATAATCTATTTACCATAGGGTTAGTCTATTGGTTTTTCACTTCCAATAAAAAATAGTTACTTCCCATGGGTATTGGAATTGATCCAAGCTCCAGTTTCAGGCAGAAGGGCCCATGGGAAGCCTCTTTCCCCATTCCGGATTTCCTCTCATTTGGCTTCACTTGGCTTTAGCAGGACTATTTCCAGACTGGCTCTGAATTCTCCTAAAATTACTGTGTCAGGGACTAGATGGTTATAATACATAAAATCCAAAAGACTGTCAAATTGGATGCAGACATGTAGGGGATGAATAAGCACATTAATAGGGTCAATATACATATTAAAATCCACTAGGTCTTTGCTTTCAGATAGCTATACAAAGTCTACCAAGGAGATGAACTGCTTACCCTCTGTTAACAGAGATCATGAGGAGTCCATTTTCTCCTCTCTTTTGGCAGAGCTTCTTTTCTTTAAGGCCAGATAGGAAAAGGTATAAAACTTTAAACCTGAAGTTAAGATGAAAGGTCAATATATTTTCTTCTCCCTACCCTCCATCATCAACCACTGTTAAGATTTTTAGTTAGTAGGAGGCATATTATATATATATATATATATATATATATATATATATATATATATACACACCACATGCACACACACACACACACGCACACACATATGTGTGTGTGTGTGTGTGTGTTTTCCTTTTGGGACTTTCTGTTACAAGTTTTCATAGCTGATAAGTTATTACCTTTGAGTTTAGACAGGGAAAACATCTTGGCTAAAATATAAAAGTAGTTACTGTTCTTTTAAGGTTTGTTTGTTCTATCCATTTAGGGAAAAGGTGTGGTAGGTGGATTATAAAAATGGCCCCAATTTTCCATCTCTTCTATGACTTACACACCAGTCTGACATGAAAGCAATTTCCTTCCACCACAAGATAGAGTCTGTTTCCCCATTGAATCAGGGCCAAACCTGAGATTTGTTCATCCAATGGAATGCTGTAGAAGAATGATGTACCAGTTCCAAGTCTAAGTCTGAAGAGCCTTTGTGTGCTTCTGCTTTCATTCAGAACCCTTCCCTGCAGCCATGCAAACTAGCCAAGGCTAGCCCACTGAAGGATAAGAGACCACGTGGAACAGAGATGACTCATCCCAACCAGCTCTCAGATGACTTGCTAGCTGATCCACATGAGCCTACTTAAAATCAACTAAGACTTTCAAATCAGCAGCTCCCCTGTGACTCATAGAATTTGTAAACAAATAACAATGTTTACTGCTTTATGTTACTGAGATTTTGTGATCATAAACAAGGGATATGAAAGCAGGGAAGAGACTAAAAAAAAATCTACTCTGAACAGAGAAAAAAATTTTCTCTTCTTGATGAGTTTAGGTGACCTTGAAGGGCCAGCCTTAAAGAACATCAATACAAAGAAAATGAATTTGGGGGCTGGGGATATGGCTCAAGCGGTAGCGCGCTCGCCTGGCATGCGTGCGGCCCGGGTTCGATCCTCAGCACCACATACCAACAAAGATGTTGTGTCCGCCGAGAACTAAAAAATAAATATTAAAAATTCTCTCTCTCTCTCCTCTCTCACTCTCTCTTTAAAAAAAAAAAAAGAAAATGAATTTGCTAATTTTAACATGCCTCAATGCTGGCTAATGATTACATATGACTCCAATAGCAGATAATGAATTCTACAATATATTCATTCTTTGTTATCCATGGGTGATGGGTTTCAGGCCCCTCTCTGGATACCAAAATCCATGGATGGTCAAATCCTTTATATAAAATGGAGTGGTATTTGCATATAACTTATATAATCCTCCTGTATATTTCAAATCCTCTTTAGATTATGTATAATACTGTATTAGTCCAGTTTCTGTTGCTATAATTAAAAATAACAGAGACAAGGTAGCTTATGAAGAAAAGAAATTTATCTAGCTCACAATTCTGGAGGTTCAAAGTCCAAACAGCATGGTACTCATTCTGATAAAGGCCTCATGGTGATGTTATCATGTGGGAGTACATGTGAAAAGGAGAGCTCACATTATAAGACAGGAAGATAGAGTGCGAAGGGGGGAGTCTTATTCTTTTATAACACCCCTCTAGTCAGTGTCCTATGAGAACTACCTTAATTCTAAGAGTAGCACTTCCAGAGACCTAAAGATCTTCCTCTAGAACCCACCTTTTAAAGGTCTCACCATCTTTAACATCACCCCAATGGGACCAAGCTTCCAACACATGACCCCTTGGGGGACAAACCATATTCAAACCTAGCAAATACCTAATGTAATGTTAAGTGCTATGTAAATAATTGTAATATTTTATTGTTCAGGGATTAATAACAAGGAAAACCCTCTGTATATGTTCAGTATAGATGAACAATTTTTCTCAGGATTTTCATTCTGAAGTTGGTTGACTCCATGGATTTAGAACCCACAGATATGGAAAGCTGAATTACAGTGTCAGGATACTTATAGAAAACAAAACCCTTAAATGAATGGGAACTAAAGTGCTGATGGAGGGACAGACTGAATGTAAGGGAACTGTGGTGATATAGGGAGGAACAGCTAACAACCCAAGCCCTGAGTCATTGCGTGCGAACACCCTGTTCTCTCTTCCAGAACTGTGTGGGAAGAGTCAAGAGGGTTCCGTCAACTGACTCTGGGTTTTTGGAGACTCATTTCTGGGAGCCATAATTTAGCTGCATGGTCAGTTTATGTTATGAGAGCCCAATTCTTTGTGGTCATTAGCATTCTGGGTAGACCTTAGATAAATGGAGGGGCTTTGTATTCTGAAATGAATACAAGTCTATCAAAAGGCTCATTTTAGAATTATGCTTTGGCATGATGGAATTGACTCCAGCTCTTCTCAACAACGGAAGATAGATGGATCTGAAAAGTGGGGCTACAATTCTGGAAAGTGAGGCCTATTTTGAGTTCCTATTTGAAAAACTACATGCCAGGCCTCATCAGGCAAAGCCACTGACACCTAAGCTCCAGTCCCTCAAGTCCAGCTAGCTACATGCACACCCAGAATGGTCACCTGCTCTGTTCTTCACATTCTACCTTCCTTCTCATATTGCCGTAGAGGGAGACATTGGGCTAATGAATGCCATTCTCAAACCATCATAGAGGGTACTCCATTACATTGGGCTAATGAATGCCATTCTCAAACCACCATAAAGGGTACTCCATTATCAAAAAACGAACAAGGACAAGGTGTTTATCCACAATATCGTGGACAAAGACATTGGGCTCCGTTGCCAAAAAATGGACAGGGGGCCCCAATGCTCTGGGGCCCCAAACCACAAATATACGGAGCACTGGAGGAACCCAGCAACCCCATCAGGGTAGTGCCCAGGACACATTGTCCATCAGATTCCTCATCAGACAAACCAGAGGGAGCACAGGGTTGGACATCTGCGCCTCCGCCAGATCAGTACTAACTCCAGAGATGGGAGTTCAAATCATTCCCACAGGGGTGAAAGGACCTCTTCCCAAAGGAACAGTAGGCTTATTATTGGGACGCAGTTCTTCTATTCTAAAAGGACTTTTGATAAGTCCTGGGGTAATTGATCCCGATTATGAAGGTGAAATAAAAATTATAGCCAGTTCTCCAAAGGGTATATCAGTAATTTCACCAGGAGATAGAATAGCACAGTTACTAATAATACCAAGCCTACATGATAAATTTTCCAGTCATGCTGTAGAAAGAGGTTCCAAGGGATTAGGCTCCACAGGTGTAGATTGGGCTATGCTTTCTTTAAATTTAGATTCTCGCCCCATGCTAAAACTAAATATTCAAGGACATGAATTTAATGGGCTACTGGATACAGGTGCAGACCTTAGCATCATCTCTCGTCAAGAATGGCCAAAACATTGGCCATTACAACAAGCCACTCAAACGCTTCGAGGCCTAGGAGTGGCGACTAATCCCCATAGAAGTGCAATGGTATTAGATTGGAAGGATCCTGAAGGATGTGAAGGAACTATACAACCATATGTATTGGATCATCTTCCTGTAAATTTATGGGGACGAGATGTCTTAGATCAATTAGGTTTGACATTAACAAATAATATCAATCAAAATGCACCCACTATTATGGCTAGACAAGGTTTTAGGAAAGGAAAAAGATTAGAAAAACAAGAACAAGTTATAGCAGCACCAATACAAATAGATCAAGGAACAGACAGACATGGGTTGGATTTTCACAAAGGGCCACTGAGACAATAAAAATTACATGGAAATCAGAAAGACCAGTATGGGTTCCTCAGTGGCCCTTGACTAAAGAAAAGATACAAGTAGCCCATGATCTGGTCAAACAACAATTAGCGGAAGGACATATACAACCTTCTGTTTCTCCCCATAATACTCCCATTTTTGTCATCAAAAAGAAATCTGGTAAATGGAGATTATTGCAAGATTTAAGAGCCATTAATAATGAAATGGTCATTATGGGACCTGCTCAATCGGGGATTCCTCAATTGTCTGCTTTGCCAAAATCTTGGTATGTTTTAGTTACAGATATTAAAGATTGTTTTTTTTTCAATTCCAATTCATCCTGAGGATAGTCCACGTTTTGCATTTACTATCCCTGCACTGAATCATGAAGGTCCTGATCAGAGATATGAATGGAAAGTACTCCCTCAAGGGATGGCTAACAGCCCAACTATGTGTCAAATTTATGTTAACAAAGTAATCCAGCCACTTAGAAATCAAAATCCTGAACTAAAAATATTTCACTATATGGATGATGTATTATTAGCACACAAAGCTAAAAACACATTGCTAGAATGTTATGCCACACTTACAAACTTATTAAAAAATTATAATCTAGAGATAGCAATAGATAAAGTACAATTAAATTTTCCAATTAATTATTTAGGAGTTCTATTATACTCAACCATGGTCCGTCCACCAAAAATTCAAATACGAGTAGATCAACTCAAATCACTTAATGACTTTCAAAAGTTATTAGGAGACATAAATTGGATAAGGCCTTATCTAGGTATTCCAACAGGAGAATTGGGACCTTTATTTGATATTCTAAAAGGTCCATCAGATCCAAATTCACCCCGAATGTTAACGCCTGAAGCAAGAAAGGCATTAAAGATCATTGAAACATATATGGAAAATATGCATTTGGATAGAATTGATATGTTTGCCTTTATTATTTATTGTACTACCAACAAAAAATATTCCTACAGGAGTATTTTAGCAAGAAGGTCCATTATTATGGATACATTTATCTTATTCTCCTAACACTATTCTTACTAGGTATCCTGAGGCTGTAGGACAATTAATACTCAAAGGAATAAAAGCAGCAAAGGGAGTGTTTGGAATTTCTCCCAATAAAATTATTACTCCATATACTATGAATCAAATTGATGAATTAGCTAATGAGTTAAATACTTGGGCAATAATCATGTGCAAATCTAATGTTTCATTTGATAACCACTTACCATCTAATCCTTTATTGTCTTTTTGGTCATTGCATCCTGTAATTTTTCCAAAAATTACAAGAAAAACACCTATCATGAATGCTCCAAATATATTCACTGATGGGTCAAATAATGGTACAGCAGCAATAGTTACACCTGATCAAACTTTTACATTTTTAGTACCCAAACAATCAGCTCAAAAAGTAGAGCTTAATGCAGTATTACAAGCTTTTGTGATGTTTAAAGATTCTGTATTTACTTTATTTTCTGATAGTCAGTATATAGTTAATGCTATAGTATCCCTTGAAGATGCTGGTGGGATTTCCCCTTCTTCTACTGTTTTCTCTTTGTTTTCCACTATACAAAGTTTAATCTGGGACAGAAAAGATCCACTCTTTATAGGACATATCAGGGCACATACAGGATTGCCTGGAGCCCTTAGTTTGGGCAATGATTTAGCAGATAAAACTACACATGACATACATATTTTCTCTACACTAGAAGAAGCTATAAATTTTCATAAAAGGTTCCATGTCAATGCTAATACTTTACAAAAGCATTTTAAAATAACTAAGGAACAAGCTAGACAAATAATAAAACAATGTCAAAATTGTGTGACCTTTTTACCACAAGTTAATCTTGGAGTCAATCCTAGAGGATTGATACCTAACCATATTTGGCAGATGGATGTCACACATTTGCCAGAATTTGGAAAATTAAAATATTTGCATGTTACAGTTGATACTTCTTCTGGATTTTTGATGGGCTCCCTTCATGCCAGAGAAAAAACTAAAGATGTTATAGCTCATTGCTTACAAAATTTTGCCACTGTGGGCATTCCAAAACAGTTAAAAACAGATAATGCCCCTGGTTATACTTCTACCTCTTTTAAACAATTTTGCTCATCATTTGGCATTACTCATATAACAGGAATCCCATACAATCCACAGGGACAAGGCATAGTTGAAAGAGCTCATCAAACTATTAAAATGTACTTATTAAAGCAAAAAGACGGAATTGGGAAGGGGTATATATTCCCCAAAGATAAACTTAAAATAACCCTTTTTACTCTAAACTTTTTAAATTTGGATTCATCAGGACTTAGTGCTGCAGAAAGGCATATGTGTCCAAAAAATGTACATAAGCCCAAGGTACTTTGGAAAGATATTCTAACAGGACAATGGAAAGGTCCTGACCCATTAATTGTCTGGAGTCGGGGGTCTGTGTGTGTGTTTCCACAGGAAGAACAGCAGCCGATTTGGATTCCGGAGAGATTAACTAAAGTCCTGACCCAGTGATTGTCTGGAGTCGGGGGCCTGTTTGTGTGTTTCCACAGGGAGAACAGCAGCCGATTTGGATTCCAGAGAGATTAACTAAAGCGATTTCTACAGACCAAAAAGAAGATGATTTGGCTCATATCCATAACAGCTGATATCCAAAACTCCAATTTGGCTATCCTTACATCTGTGACAGAACCAGGATGCTTTTTTCAATATCTATTTTATTATTGCCCTTTCCCATATCATGAAGTTCTATTTTGTTTTTTGAGCTCATACAGACCTAGGTTAAGTTTTCCTGATCAGTTCTATTTTTTTTTTTGACTATAGAGTTTTTAAACATTGCAATGGAGGTTTCACCTGTAAAAAGTTATAAGGCCTTTACTATTATGTTATGTGTTGTATGTATTATATTATGTGTGCACACTTGTGTTTTGTGTTATATGTTTGAATGTACGTATGTCCATATATCATATATGATGAGCGCTCATGAAAAAATGGATCCAAATATTTTTTTTATTCACGTGATTTAAATGGTTTAATTTAAATTGGGTAAATAACTGTTAAGGATTGTTTTAATATGTAAACAAAAAAGGAGGTTAACAGATCTGTTTGTTTACTTTCACCTTTCCTTTTCATTATATTTAATAATTCTCTTCAAGATAATGTAAATTGTTAAGAAAATTGTTTTTTTTAGTGCCTTCTGGAATGTTACACAATTTTTTCTTTAGCCATTATTGCCAGAATTCCTATCTTCATCCCAGTGCCAGTGAAGACAAAGATAAAACTAATCTACAGCTTCTGCAATAGCCATCACTGAACTGCTTGCAGAACTTGCCTAGATATGTGTCACTTGTATGCATTATGAACTCACTTGTATGCATTGTGAACTATCTGTTGGTGCAGCAACTTGTGGTAGTGTTGGGGTATTTTTGCTGATGATGTCATCGGTGGTACAATTTTCCCAAAAGGAGCCGTCAATTGGCTTGGTGTATCTTCCTCCCTTCTGCTTGTCATGATCATTCAGCTAAAATTTGGGGGCCAACAGAGGTGAGGCAAAGAACCTCACCACCCCCCCCGCTGGTACAAAGACCTCTCCACAGGTGTGGCTGTATACTGGACCAGTAGTCAATGACGGGTAAGATCCAATTACAATGGTACCAACCTAAGACAGGAGGCTGACGCCCTGAGGTCAGCTCAGACCATATGTAGTATTGGACTACCTAAGGCAGGCACGGTCCCTAAGCCACATGCTTGTTGTTTAAACAGAGAGGGGGAGATGTTGAGAGCCACAGCCAAAGGGGACCCAGCAAACTTCCAGCTGCCAGCAAACTTCCAGCTGCTGGCTGATGATTGGCTCACAGTGGCCCCAGCAACATCTAGCTGATTGGTTCCTCTGCGGTGATGTTCATTGGGCTGTTTCCCTGCCCTTTCAGACCACGGAGCTGCTCATTGGGGGACTTCTTTGGCTCCGCCCACGTGACCCAGCCAATCGGCCTCAAGAGCAGGAGGATTGTGGGAGGTGGTGAGGCTTGTGTGGGTGAGAGGCTTGGGGAAGCCGGTGGTGGCAGTTGGGCTCTGAGGGTTTTTTCCTGAGGAGCTGTTTTGTTTGTAGTTCTAAAAATAAAGTTAGTTTCTTTTGACAAGTGGCTCCTGAATTGTGCCCAGCCAGACTGCGGCAAGATGGATCTGAAAAGTGGGGCTACAATTCTGGAAAGTGAGGCCTATTTTGAGTTCCCTATTTGAAAAACTACATGCCAGGCCTCATCAGGCAAAGCCACTGACACCTAAGCTCCAGTCCCTCAAGTCCAGCTAGCTACATGCACACCCAGAATGGTCACCTGCTCTGTTCTTCACATTCTACCTTCCATCTCTTATTGACCATCAAGAAAAATGGAGAAAGTCAACTCTGTTTCATGAGAGAGTAATCACCTGCCCTACATCCCCTACCCTCTACTCAAGCTGCCTAGAGTAATTTGGTAACACACTGCTCATATATTTAAGGCACTTCGTGCTTTAAAATATTTTATCTTCCAATATCTTGTTTTATCTTGAACATAAAAAATGATTGATTAGGCAAGAAATGTTATTTTATAGACAAGGGCAACTGGAACATAAAAATTCAAGGATGACCCCAGGAATTTGGTAACTGACCTCCAGCCTGATTCCTAGATGACCCGATAGACTGGCAAGTTGTACATGCAATGTTGACTCAGCTCATAAACTTTTTAACTTTGCTCTAGAGTTGAAAGATCACTGCAGAACATATCTTCCCAGCACACCAGAATCTTCTGGTATGGCTCTTTATTTTTCTGATTTGAAGCTTTCTATTGTGGTGCCTTAGAATAAGCGACAATAGAAGAGAGGGGAAGTTCATTGTAAATGCTGCTGAATCTAATGACAAGTAATCAGTTCCACAGGTATTGTTTTCACTAATCTTTTTCCATGTGCAGCTCTCAGGAAATCCCATTCCTATTGACCCCCTTCAGTTTTAATGCTATAATGATGTTCTTCCCCTCCACAAGGGAAACGATTATGTGCTCTGTCTGCCATGCCTTGAATTGTATGGATAATTGCACAATATTTATATACATATCTTTGTTGTCCCAGAAAAATACTCTCAATGCAGTTGAAATGGTTTATGAATATCTTTTCCAAATCCCCTCCAGATGTATCAAACAGTATACTGTAAATCAGATTTTCCTCCTCCTCCTCCTTTTTTTTTGTTTGTTTGCTGGTATTTGGTTTTAATGTGGCAAGCATTTTGGATTATACAGAAGAGATTACTATAAGAGGTTTACTCTCTGCTCCCACTGCCCCCCTTCTCTGTCCAAAGAACTCTCTTTCAATTTTAAGAAGTCAAAAACTTCTTGTGTTGTTGTTGTTGTTATTATTATTATTATTATTATTATTATTATTTGGATCTGCCCTGCAACATTCAAACCTTTATCTGGGCCAGAAGAAGAGTCAAGGGGACTCCCTCCAGACTGGCAGCCAGCTGTCAGTCTCCCCTTTTCCAGTGAAGAAATAAATTAAAACAGACACTTGAAGTGTGTGAGTGCCTGCTGCCTTGAGGTTTACATTCACTCAAGCTTATTTATTGTTGCTCCAATGCAAAAAGATTTATGACCCCAAATTATGAATCCTGACACTCTTGTGTTACATGGGTGCACTTAGATTTGTTTCTCACTTTCTGATGGCTTTGAAAAGCTTTTGTTTTCAACTCTAAACCCTCAAGGGCAAGATGGGTCCTTTTTAAGAAGGTCCTGGCCCATGCCACCTCCAAGAAAGGCTGTGCTTACATGGCTTGTCTTTAATTAGGGCCTGGGTCTACCACGCAGCCTGCGCAGTGGTTTCATTAATGAGGTTCTAGGCATAAAGTTAGTTAGAAGAGATCGAAATAAAACACACAGACCAGTTACCTTATTTATATTGCTAGGTCCGAGACAGCTCATCTCTTTGGTTCGCTCCTCTAGCCGCCCAGCAGGGCAGCGAGGATTACTCAGGGCTAGCAGGAGAGAGAGAGAGCGAACATGCCTGGGAGTAGCCCTTTATTGGGGAACAAGAGATTCAGGGGAGAATTCCATCCAATGAAGGTTGAGGGGGGGCTGCACTCCAAGGTCAGGGTCAGTGATTGGGTCCCTGGGGTCAGTGGTCAGGCACACCCCCACACGGATGGGCTCTCTCATCAGGAAAGGGTCGGGAAAGCTTCGACAGAGCCAAAGCGCCTCAGGCCCTTAACAGGAGTCACCCAATCACGTGTCAGAATGGCTTCCCACATATCCCCCCTTTCTTTTCTTAACAATGAGGCGGCGGTTCACTCTCTGGAGTTCCTGGACTCTTGATTGGAAGAATCGCCATCCTATAGTTACAATACAAAAGAGAATTAACAGCAAGGAGAATAATCCAATAATGTACCAAGCGGAGTGTTTAAGAATATTTCCAGGGTTGAATCCATTTAACTCCTTCAATATGTGGTTAGCCAAAGAAGAAGGATCTGAAAAATCAGCTCTATTATTTTGAATGTCTTGGATATGGTGATGAAGTTCCAGAATATCCAAGCTATTATTACTATTTTGCCAAATACCTAATAAATGGTTTTTAACCTTCTCCCAATCCCAGAGAGAAGCATTGTACTTGGCAGCTGTAACACATACATATTTATAATTAGCATGGCATTTAAGCCTTTCCTTAAATTTTAAGGCTGAAAGTTCATTACCTATGTTTATAACAGTCGCCTCTAAGGCATTTATTTTAGTTTCAATCCTCTCATCAATATTTACTTGATTATGCAGAGCCTTGGAAGTATTTTGAGCTAAATTATTAAGAAATTTTGCATGCTGAATATTCTGAGACAATGTCAGAGATGCAGAGACAGTTGAGGCAATAAAAGAGACCAGTGCTAAAACACCAACAATTATGACTCCAATAGCACGTTTAGGTCTTGTTAGCTGGGCATGAATTTGCTGCAAGACTTGTAAACCAGCATCAGCATACCATGGCTCTGAAATATTAGCAGGTAATAAAACGAAAGAGGGCTGATGAAGTATCAGCACTCCTTTTCCTCTATTATACCTAGTAATACAATTGGTTAGGTTGCACTTATTACAAGTAACAAAATATCTATCATCTGTCCATTTAACTTTTACATTTCCAATAATTAAAACATAAGGAGATTGGACACAGGCTCTTAAGCCATAGCAAGATCCCTCTTTACAGTTCTTGCCGACAAATTTTGGTAAAGGTTTATCTGTAAAATGTAAATATTCTGAGGCAGCGATTAAATGCCAAATATCTCTTTGAACACCTCCTTCACTATAAGTCAAAATATTACTAACAAATCCTGCAGGTGTCATAGCAGAATCTCTTTGTAATTGTCTCTTATCAATTTTTGGAGACCAGTCTAAAATATACCCACTATCTTTAGACACCTTATGTTGTACAGGAAAGGTATTTACACAATCCATCCATTTAGGAAAGGTGCCAATCTCAATTATAGAACTATTTGGACAGTGGGGTATTGGTGGAGGTTTTGCAGAAATGACTGGCTTGTTATGGGAAAGTCCCATCTTAATTACTGATCTAGTATTAGGTTTTAAGTCCCCATAAATAGAATTATTTGTCAGTCTAGGTTTACCGATCGCTGTCTTTTCTTCAAATGATACTTTCAGGCAGCCAGCATGTTTATCATGTGACCAACACAAAGGTAATTGGGCACTGTAGCCAGAATAATTAAATCTAGCCACATGATTGGGAGTAATATGAGTATCTGTAAATCCTCCCATCATGAATGAGTCATTAGTAAATACTGGAATAGATTCTCCAGTCCACACAGCTGGGTGTACCAGGGGTGGATCTGGGAAATATGTCCAATAAGTGTCTACTTGATTCCCTTTTACCTGACAGCCCAGTAGGGCAATTACTGTTGTTACCATCAAGACTGGGGTCCTGCTCTTTCCTAGGCGTCGAAGTATTCGGGAAGCCTGGGTTGTTAGTTTCTTCACATTTTTCCATGAAACCAGCTTTTCGGCTGGTTCAATCTGGTCTTTCTTCATCTTTTTCCGATATCTCCTCCTTCTGGGTAGTGGCTCCTCCGGGTTGATCCTCAGTCGCTTGAATCTGGGTTCTATCTCCTCCATGTCTGATAGCACGTTCAGGCACCCAAATAGGATGGAAAGCACCTTCTGGGAAGATACTAGCATGGCCTTTTCCCCACATTATTACCGGGTCCGGACCCTTCCACTGACCAGTCTGTAAATCTTTCCACAGAACTTTGCCTAAGGGGCCTGTTACTGAGGGAGACATTTGCCTCTCAGCAGCAGTGTGACCTTCTGCATCACAGTTTAAAAAATTTAAAACAAATAAGGCATGATTAAGGCTATTTTGGGGAGTCACAATCCTATTCCCCCATTTTAATTTTTGTAATTGAAGCTTAATAGATAAATGAGCTCGTTCCACAATGGTTTGACCTTGGGGGTTATAAGGAATCTCTGTTTTATGATTAATTTTAAACTCTTGGCAAAATTGTTGAAAAGAAGAGCTTACATAAGCTGGAGCATTATCTGTTTTAATCTGCATAGGGCACCCTAAAACAGAAAAGGCTGCTAAGCAATGAGAAATTACATGTTGAGTATTTTCCTTAGTACGTGCTGTGGCAAAAATAAATCTAGAATAAGTGTCCACTATGACATGCACATAACATTGCTTACCAAATTGAGGAATATGAGTTACATCCATTTGCCATATTTGATTTGGTTTTAATCCATGGGGATTTACCCCTGATGGCAGAGATGGAGTGTGAATAACACACTTAGGGCATTGGCTTACAATCTGACGAGCTTGTTCTCTGGTAATACTAAATTTTTTACGTAAGCTAGAAGCATTTTGATGATGTAAGGAATGGGAAGCTAGTGCACAGTCACATGAAGACATCTGTTGACAAAAAGCTACTAACTTATCAATTTTGTCATTACCTGAAACTAGAGGTCCAGGAAGATTAGTATGGGCATGTATGTGTCCTATGAAACATGGGTACTTTCGCATTAGCACTGTCTTTTGTAAATTATTAAATAATTCAAATAACTCCTGTGATGAAGTAAACCCAATAACTGAGGTTTCAATATTTTTGGTAACTCCGACTGCATATAAGCTGTCAGAATAGATATTAATAGGCTCATTTGAAAAGTAATCTAAGGCAAAAATCAGAGCTTGAAGCTCTGCTCTTTGGGCAGAAGTATAAGAAGTTTGTATTACCTCTGTGTGAACACGGCTGAAGAAACCTGCCTTACCTGAGTTGGAACCATCCGTGAACACCGAAAAAGCTTTCTCTATTGGATAAGCTCGTACAATCTTTGGAAAGATAAGTGACGTTAATGATGCAAATTGTACAATCTTATCACGAGGATAATGGCTATCTATCTGCCCAGGAAAATCTGCAAAGGCTATCTGCCATGAGCTAGAAGTTTGAAAAAGCCAATTAGTCTGTTGAACGGAAAATGGAATAATTATGATATCAGGCTCAGATCCAATTAATTGTAAAATCCTAGTTCTACATTTAATTACTAATTGAGCTATAGAATCATGAAAAGGAATTAATGTTTTTTGAGGGGAATGGGATAAATAAATCCACTCAATAACTCCTAATCTTTGCCATATGGCTCCTGTTGGGGTATGCTCAGTTGGAAATATTAATAAATACACTATTTCTTTAGGATCTATTCTAGTAAGCTGTGCATTTTTAATTGCAATTTCAACTTTTCTTAAGGCTGTCTTAGCCTCCAAGGTTAGTTGACGTGGAGAGGTTGGAGAAGGATTTCCTTGTAATATCTGAAATAAAGGACTTAACTCAGAAGTAGTTAGTTTTAAGGATGGCTTTAGCCAATTAATCTCTCTTAAAAGCCTTGAAAATCATTAGGGGTTTGTACGGAAACTGTTTGTTCCGCTCCGGTAAAATTAAAGATGGCGGCCCCCATGGTCGGCACGGAAACTGTTTGTTCCACTCCGGTAAATCTAAAGATGGCGGCCCCCATAGTTGGCGCGATGACATCACATTGCGCGACCACCTACTTCCTCATTTTCGTCCCGGGGGCAGGCCGACCGGAAGTTTGTGTTCTGGCTAGGCGGAAATGATTACAAGAAGGCGGGCTCATCCGCGCCATCTGAATCTACCGCGTGGCGCTGAGTCCTGCAATATCTATTATTGTTAGTAAATGGAGCTCTGAACTTAAAATTGCGCATGCGACATTCGCGGGCAAAATGATTGTTTTTTCCACAAACGTAACATCTACTGTGGGACTTTTGACCTAAATTTTGCGGCCCCAAAATTTCTTTTAATGCAGTCGCTAAGGCTACTGTTTGCAACTGTGTGGAATCTAAGTCAGAACACAGGCGAATATACTCAGAAACTGTTCCTTTTTTACGATGTGGTCGGAGAACATCCTGACAAATTTTATTTGCGTTCTCAAAAGCCAATTGCCTAACGATAAATTTGCTTGCTCCTGGGTCCCCGATGGACCTGTTCGCAGCCTGATACAGTCGGGCTACGAAATCTGAATAAGTCTCACTGGCACCTTGTCTGATTTTGGTAAGAACTAAATTGGACTGGTCCTTGGGGACGATCTGTCTCCAAGCGCATTTTGCACAATCAGTTATTTGATTGTATACTACAAAATCATAATTTAACTGTCTTTCTAAATCAGCGAAATCTTCAGTCCCTAAAAACATCGTTACTGGCGTTTCTATGCCCTGTCTTCTGTTTCTTTCTGCCTGTTCATTACAAAAATCAGTCCAATAAGTCTTCCAAAGCAAGTAATCTCCCCCGCTCAGACAAGATCTGGCTAAAAAAATCCAATTGCTAGGAGGAAGGGGTTGTGAGCAAATATTTTCTATCAGACTCTGAACAAAAGGCCAATTTGGACCATATGTCTCACATGCACTTTTTAATTCTTTAATAGTTTTAAATGGGATTACAGCATGAACTCTAACTCTCTGATCTTGTTCATTAGTTTGCTCAAAAACTGGAAAGAGGTGAAAACCAGTAGCATCCTCTCCCATTTCTTGAGCCTTCTTAATACCTTGCTGGACTGGGGTAAGAAAAGTCATCTTTAATTCAGCATACCTGTTAAATTTGGTCCTTCTAGCAGGTACTGGTCGAATTCGAATAGCTTGGGCAGGCGGTGTTAAACGCAGCCTATTAAAATTTCTCTCTAAGTCCTGATTCTCAACGTCTGATTCTTCTTCCTCAGACTGTGAGCCGCGGTCAGACTCTGCACTATCGCCATTTCGAATTTGGGTTTCTAAACCACGTGGTTGAGAAGAACCCCGAGCCCCTCTAGGAGTCTCTTCCGTATTTTCCTCTCTAGGAAGATCATCTACCTCTTCCAGAGGGCTCTCTAAGATTAGGGATGTTTCTCCTGTATGATGCTGTTCTGTACAATCTGCCTGCGGGCTAGCCTGATCTTGCGAGTTTAAGTTCACATTTTTAACCTTTGGCTTGGCCCCTAGTGCCTTTGTTTTTAAACGGCTCAAGGGAAAGGGAATTAACTTAGCCTCAGGCTGATTTTCCATTTGAATAGACTTAATAGCTCTTTGAATGCCTTTTAAAAGGTCTTCAGGGGACCACGAACTTTGGCCCATATATTCAAAAAGACAAACTTCTAGGGCCGCCCAAGTTTTCTGTATATTTTCTATGCCTCCAGGTAGTTCATTAGAAAGACAGACTCTCTGTAACTTCCTTCCTAATTTCTCCCAAGTAAGTAAATTTGGAGATTCCTGTTCACAAAACCAAGGACAATATTCACCTACAATCTTTAAGAATTGTAATAACTGAGTTTTCTTTATCTGTTTTCCTTTCTGATTAATTATACTGTCTAAAATAGTCAGATACATTTCCTTATCCGTAGAAGTTGAATTTCCCATTTTAAGTAATTTAACGTCTCTTTCCTTCAATATCACCAGGTACTTTTGTGACTCACATTGTCACCTCTTCCTTTATCTTTATTCCTTATCTTCCTTTATCTTTATTTTTTTCCTTATCTTTATAGCGCGCTCCCACTCAATCTAACTAATCTAGAATGCCCCCCTCGTGGGCGCCAATTCTACCACACGGCCTGCGCAGTGGTTTCATTAATGAGGTTCTAGGCATAAAGTTAGTTAGAAGAGATCGAAATAAAACACACAGACCAGTTACCTTATTTATATTGCTAGGTCCGAGATGGCTCACCTCTCTGGTTCCCACCTCTAGCCACCCAGCAGGGCAGAGAGAATTACTCAGGGCTAGCAGGAGAGAGAGAGAGCGAACACGCCTGGGAGTAGCCCTTTATTGGGGAACAAGAGATTCAGGGGAGAATTCCATCCAATGAAGGTTGAGGGGGGGCTGCACTCCAAGGTCAGGGTCAGTGATTGGGTCCCTGGGGTCAGTGGTCAGGCACACCCCCACACGGATGGGCTCTCTCATCAGGAAAGGGTCGGGAAAGCTTCGACAGAGCCAAAGCGCCTCAGGCCCTTAACGGGAGTCACCCAATCACGTGTCAGAATGGATTCCCACACCTGGGGATTGATGGAAGATAACCTTGGCCACTGCTATATTTACTCTTTGTTGGCCCCTTTTCTCTTCCAGAGAATTGAAGTGAATATATGAAAATGTGTTTCTAAATAAAAGCTGGCAAACAAAGTGTCAGCCTGGAAATAACTTTTTCAAGACTTTTTTTTTTTAAAGTAAGAGTACTTCATTATTTGAAGTTTTCAAAAGATAACAGATGATGACTGATTTGGCTGAGCTCATGGTATTGGCTCAGCAAGTGAGAAATTGCATTGATTTTGCCAAACAGAAAAACTGACATGACTTTTATGGACAACCAACCCATTGTAACAGACATAGGAAGATGGGAGACTCTTATGTTCTCTTCTGCTAATGCACAGCTCCTGACTCTTCCTTATAACCAAGCACAAGAAGTTGGTCTAATGAAAGCAATAGTTTTAGGAATTAGAATGGGTCTAGGCCCCAAGTGTTCTGTTGAAAGAATAAGAGCTCACCTGGAGAGCGGGGTATAATGAACTTATATATCATTGAAAAATCTGGGCATATTTTGAAACCTGAGAAGAATTCTTGGCTTCTCTTTCCCTGTTTCTTTTATTCAGGCCCAGCCTCCATCTTCCATCTTTGTGGTATGTTAACCAGATTCTTGGGGCTGAGGGTGATGGTGGTGATGAATCTAGAACTTGACCCTTATACTTGAGATTAGGTGTCCAGAGTTAGGTATCCATGTGTCAGGCTACCTGTGACTTCCTGGAGATTGGAGATACATACATACATACATACACTTACATACACATACATACACACATATATCAGAAATTTGTGAGGCAAAAGAGAAATAATTTAATTGGCGAAATATTTTATAACATTGAATTCTAAAATATAAATCACGCCTAGGAATATTTTGCAGAGGGGATATCCTCAAATGCAGTGTTTAGTCAGCTTTTTTGCTGTTGTGACTAAAGGATCTGACCAGAACATCTATAAAGGAGGAAAAGTTTATTTGAGGGCTCATAGTTTTAGAGGTCTTAGTCCATATAAGGCTGGCTCCATTCCTCAGGGCTCCAGATGCAGAACATCATGGTGGGAGAGTGTGGCCGAGAGAAGCAGCTTACTCTCTAGATACAAATATACAAAAAGAGAGAGACTCCACTCTCTAGATTCAATTGTATATACAAACCAAAGCTGCGCCCTAATTCACACCTTCTCCAGTAGCATCCAACTTCAGTTACCAGTCAGTTAATTCCTATCAAGGGATTACATCACTGATTGGTTAAGATTCTTACAACCAAATCATTTTTTCTCTGAACCTTCTTGCATTGTCTCACACGTGACCTTTTGGGGGACAACTCACATTCAAACCATAACAGCCAGTTTCACTAAGTCTGTATTCCAGGTTCCTGAAGGATTGCTCTAACCACCAGGAAGCCTACATAACTTACTTCCAAATTCCCCCCAAATGAAATAACTGCCATTAAGAGTTCATTTGGAGAGCTCTTCCACTTATACCTGCAATTTGCTATTTCTGATATTTCAATCCATAAACCAGGATAATCGTGTCTAGACAAAAATCCATTGATCTTTTAAAAATACCAATTAAGTCATGCCAACTTTCCTGCTCACTTAAACCTCTCTGATGATTTCCTATGAACAGAGAACAAACCTCAAATGCTGTGGCCTATATCACCCACATGATCTACCCTGCTTTTCTTTCCAACCTCATCTCCTGCCCCCTCCCCATATCCCACAGAGATTGACCCAATGGTTCTCCCCCTCTGCTAGGAATGTGCTCACTTTTACCTTAGGAGGTGTGCATTGTGCAGGATGTTCTATTGTCAAGATCTTCACGTAAGTGGCTACTTTCTGTTACCCTATCTCTGCTCATGCATCTCCCCTCAATGAGGCTTCTCTGACAACTCCATCAGATGGTTTCCAACCAAACTCCCCTATCCCAGGGCTGCATTCAAAAACATAGAGTATCTCATTACTTTTTTTCATAGAACTTAACAGTATCAGAAGTTCTCTTGCTCATTTCATTATTGACTTACATATTGTCCTCCGCCTCCTCCTTCCTTGGCCCCAGAATTAAAAAACTAGCAAAGCAAAAAAGGCCTTTTCTGCCGCATCCTGCATAGTATCCTATGATAGCTCCTGGTACACAGGAGGAGCACAGTGAACATGGATGAATGAACCAATGAGCAAGTCAGCCAGGTTCTCCACTGATGACTGATAATCAACAGTGAGCAAAAACTGACATCCACCAACCTCCACGGAGCTTGCAAGCCAGCAGAGGAGACAGAAAGGCCAAATGTTCAGCCCACATACTCTTCCACAGTAAGTGCTATGGAGAAAACTCAGGGCGTGTGATAAATTTTAACAAGGGCATGTGGTCTAGTCAGAAGGAATCATGGAGGTTTTCCTAGAGAAGGGAAGTTTGCAGATACTTGAAGCATAAAAGATGACTTTTCCACTTGGCTGCTTGGTGTTAATTTGGTTATTAGCCTGTTAAAAAGATAATATTCTGAGTGAAGGGAAATCAAATGCCAGTAAATGGCCCCCACCTAGCTGCTGAGCCTCCTCCAGTCCAGCAGACTGCAGATTCACATGTGTTTTTAACGCTTGAATTCACTCGACTTTCCTCCCTTCATTTCCTTGTTTCTCTCCTTTTTGTTTTTCTAAAAACCATTAAGAAACTCTCCTCACCAAATAAACTGATTTTTTTTTCTACCTGCACCTGCTTTTTGCCCCTTGAGTCATTTATTTCTGACACCGACCCTTTAAAAATGCCATTCCCCGCATAATTCCATCTTTTTGTCGTATCCAGCAGTGATGATAAAAACCCAGCCAAGCTCTGCCAAGAACATTTTTGTTTTTCCTCAGATTCAATTTGTACTTCAAAAGAAGTCTCTTCACTTCAGTCAACTCCTGATTTAAAAAGGTAGCTCCTTGAGCCATTTGAAGTTAGGCAAGTGTGTAGCTTTCTATTTCTACAATAAAAATGCCTGAGAAAATCAACTTAAAGGAGGAAAGGTTTATTTTCTCTCATGGTTTCACAGCATCCAGTCCATGGTCAGTGGCTCCATAGTTTCTGGGCTGGTGGAAAGGCAGAACATCATGGCAGGAATGAACACATGGTAGAGCAGAGCTGCTCACATCATGGCAGCCAGGAAGGAAAGAGCAAAAGAGAGAGATTGAGTTTGCAAGGGATCAGGGACAAAATACCCTTTCTAGGATGTGCCCCCAGTGACATGCTTCCTCCAACTAGGCCTCACCTCCTACAGTTTTCACCACTCCCCAAAACCCCCGGAGCCATAAATCCATCGGTGCATTGAACCATTGATGAAACTAGAGCCCTCGTGACCCAATCACCTTCCAATTCCCCAACTCTGAACACTACTGCCTTGGAAACCAAGCCTTCAACCCATGAGCTTGTGGGGTACATTTCAGATCCAAAGCACAACAGCAAGTTCTTTGGCACTTTTTAAAATATTTTTAAAAATTTTAAACTGACAATTTATAATTGCATGTATTTCTGGGGTACAATGTTATGGTTTATTAATATAGTGTAGAATAATTAAATCAATCTTGTTAATAATCATCACCTCCGATAACTAATATTTCTGTGACAAGAAGATTTGAAATTTACTCTTATAGCAATTTTGAAGTGTACAGCACTCTATTATTTAACTAAATTGACCAATTGTCCAGTAGATCTAAAAAAAAAAAAAGTTCTTTTTGTATCCTTCTAGATTTTGTGCCCTGTGACCACTATCTCATTATTCTTCCAATTTCCATTATATATAACCATCATTCTACTTTCTGTTTCTATGATTTCCATTATTTTAGATTTCATGTATAAGTGAAAGCATGCCATATTTGTCTTTTTATGATTGGTTTATTTTCCTTAGTATCATGTTTTTCAAATGGTTCCATGTTGTCACAAATGACAGAATTTCCTTCTTTGCAAGGCTGAATAGTATTCCATTGTGTATGTGTACCAGATTTTCTTTATCCATTCATTTGTTGATGGACACTTAGGTTGCTTTCATCGTGTGGCTATTGCAAATAATACTGCAATAAATATGGGAGTTCAGATATCTCTTTAACAAATTGATTTCAAATCCTTTGGATAAATACTCAGAAGTGGGATTGCTGGATTTATGATAATTCTATTTTTAGTTTCTCTAGAAATCTCCATAATGGCTGTTTTCCATGATGGCTATACTAATTTTATTCATCAACAGACTATGAGGCCTCCCTTTTCTACACATCCTCGCCAATACTTCTTACTTTTTTTCCTTTTTGAGAATAGTCATTCTGACAGATGTGAGAATAGTAGTGATTTTAATTTTCATTTCTATGATGATTACAGACGTTGAGCATTCTTTCCATATATCTGTTGGCCATTCATATATCTTATTTGGAGAAGTGTCTATTCAGGTCTCTTGTTCATTTCTTAATTTGATTTTGTTTTCTTATTATTGAGTTGTTTGGACTCTATTTATTTTGGATTTTAACCCCTTATCAGATGTGTGTCTTTCAAATCTTTTCTCTTAACCTGCAGGTCCTTTCTGTGCACTATAGTTTGCTTTGTAGATCCTCAGCACTTTGTTGTCTTTCTCGGAGCACAGTCCCCTTAAAAATGGGAAAATAAAGTTGTACCTGGAGCTACAAAAGCTGCTTTAGGTTTTGGATGTTCTCATCTGGGAAAAATCCTTTGTTCCTTATCTTCTTCTTAGGGTTCTGCTATGGTAGGCTTCTTTTTAACCTGGGGCTCTACATCAGAGTGAATGAAGCACTGGGGTGCCCACTCCTGTCCTCCATGCCTGGGTTAGCTGTGCTTTTCAAGAAGAGGACTTTCCTTGTGAAGGAAAGGTCTTCCTGACCCAAATCACAGAAAGAAGTCTGTTATGATCAATTAAAAATCCTAGTCCTCGGGACCAACAATTTGAAGTCTAGCTGCTAGACTTAATAACAAGTTCATTTGTTCCCCACAGCCCTGACTTGAAAACTGACACCCGCCAGTTGGGCAGAGGATAGAGCGCTGGAGTTCCCCTATCTGAGGAAATTGTTGTGTCATGGACCAGGTATCTCAAGCTCTCAGGAGCCCTGTGCCTCACATGCCTGCCTCTTAAATAAAAAGAGCAATGTTCCTCTTATATCCCTCCTAGGGGCTGTGTGCTTACATCAAGGTGCTCACTCCTCCAAAGAAATGATGTTTAAAGCCTGTGACCTTCGAACAATAACTTGAATATAAAGTCAAAGTTGTTCTGAAAAAAACAAACTTTCAGGTACAAAAGTTCAATCTAATAGGTAGCAATTACAAACAAAAAGCTCCCTCCCACTTTGTGGGTCAGTATGCTTAGAAGTCAAGAAGAGAAAATATTCTCAGATGAAAATTTTCCTGAGGTAAGCTTTGGTCTTTGCTTTAGGTAAAAATTGAAATGGAAAGAAAAACATGCCCAGAGAAACAAAAGCTTAGAACAGAGTTTTGGAAATGAGGTTTTTTCAGACAGATGGATATAGTTTTGGAATTGTTTTTGGAAATTGTTTTTTAACCCTTTGACCTAAAATTTTGCTTTAAATGTTGCAGAATAAAGAATTCTTTTGCCGTTCAAAATAATGTCCCGTTAAGAAATCAGCATTCATTTTATTAAGAGATATATTTAAGTTAATAAGATGAGAATATTTTCTTTCTCTTCCAGTTTCTTTAGACTGAAAGAATCTGAATTTAATATGAAAAAAAACAAAACAAAACAACTCATGGTGTTCACACTTTGAAGGGTAGCTAGCTCATTTAGCAATGATATCTCAAATCAAATTGAATTTATATTCATACCACTAGGGTTGGTCCTTCACCCTTTGCTTTAGCAATTTATAACATACTAGAAATCAAGTAGTTTTAATAGATTTTTAAAATTCCACCAAAGATCTTCCACATGCTAAGTATCTCAATATATGTTTCTTGTTAGAGGTACTCAGCATGTTTTAGCTTGTGCTCGTTAAAGTTATTTACATGGCCCAAGGTCAAATTGTGTTGTTTCACATTTTGCTCCTCAGGAACGCCACTGGACTTCATTGTTTTTACAGCAAAAGATCAGTTTCAATGAGGTGGTGGAGAACTTCACTACTAATGGGTCTGTTCAGCAATATGTTCACCGTGCATTCAATCTGCTGGAGAAATAAAAGCACAAGGTTTGTATCTGGAGTTTCAAAGTGGTGGTTCCTAATCTGAGCTGTGCTGGTTCTCCCATTGTCTTGCTAGTGCACCAGCAAGGAAGAAGGTCAAGTGTAGCATTCTTTCCAACAGAGGCAATGGAGCAGTGGCTTTGCTTTGCTTGAGGATTATGGAAGAAATTGAGATGTCTGGAGGTCATTGATGGTAACCCGAGGAGAAAATGGAACTGAACAGGCTGCTTCCACTTAGTGAGGCTCCTTTCAGAGATTATTTACAAGTCTCAGAGTCCAGCTCTGGTGAGCTCAGTTTTACGGAGTTGGAGCAAAGCTGTAAAGTAAGCTGAATTCAGCCCATCCAACATTTGAAAGGGCAAGGGAGAGGGGAGAGGAGAGCAAGAGAAGAGAGAGGAGAAAGAGGACTCATTCCAAAACCTGCCTAATTTATTCCTTTCCTCTTTGTCTTTGTCCTCTTGGCTCTCATCTCTTTGACGAAGTGTGCAAGTGGAGTGAATGGAGGTGAATGGCCAAAATGGTAGCCTCCTTTGCTGCGCTGGTATTAAAGCCTTGAGACTTAGGCAGCCATTTCCCCTTGGATCATGGATGTCCAAAGTCACATTCTATTAGCTCAGCAGCACATGCAAAATAATAACCATAAACCCAAAAATGTGCCGTGGAATTTTCTCCAGCTCTCTTAACGAGCTTTGCAAAGCTCCTCTGTCAAGGAGAGTGGGGAATGTGTAATTTCAAACACATTTTTAATAGTTTCTCTTGGCTCTCTCTGAAGAAGAGGGAGGCATGCTGACGCGGTTCTAGGAGAGGCAGCAACTTTACAAGAGTAATGTTAAACAAATCACCCAGGTGCTGGTAGCACTTGGAAAGCACAGGGAGCTGCCTGGGAAGCGGTGGATCATCAGGCAAAGAGCAGCACTTGAGTCTGATGTGTGATTCTGGAAGTGAACCTAGTGTGGCATGTGGTGGATACAAATGCAGACGGGCAGATCCAGTGTTCTCTGTCCAACTCATTCTTGGTTGCATTCTCTCTTCAGAGAAACTGTTCCTCTTATAACCATGCAAGATCTTGGAAAATCGAGAAAAGAGGTAGCAAGAGTAGAACTTGTATCAGGTGGTAGACCACCAAGGAGTTAGGACAGCTGAAGCTCTTGGCTCTCAGATGTAGCAGCAGAGACCTGATATAGCCCCCTGTTTTAGACACAATGAAGAGGACTCAGAAAGCCTGGAGATCAGGGAGCAGAAGATGTATGACCTCAAAGGCCACTCTTGCTGAAGAACCTTCACAAAAGACTCATCCTAAAAGATACAAGGCACTGATAAGAAAATTTTATACTCGGGACAAAAAACATTTACAGCAAATAGAAACTCTGTATTTCCTACCTCTCTTCATTTCTTCATTGATTATTTAAAAGTCCTTGACCATGTTTTCTAAACTAAAAATCAGAGCTCATGGTAAGATAGCAAGTCAGAATATTTGAAATTGGGACTATTTTGAAAAACCTGTGACTCTGGCCAATGTGACATATGTTTGATTCAATGAATCTATTGAAGTAGATGATTTTCAAATCAGGAAATGCCACCTTTATTGAAAAAGAAGATTCTGTTTTTCATTTATCCAATAACTGATCATGAAGAAGTTATTTCCTCATTATCAATTTCAATGTATTATCTGTTTGTAAGGAAGAGAGAAATTGGGGATCATTGAAGAAAGGGTCTAGAAAAGACACTGGGGAAAATTGGTTTCCAACACCCCATTTGACAGATGATGAAATGTTCTCAAAGAAATACAAAATCTGTGGCTCAGAAACACAAATCCCCACTTCTAAGTCCAGCACTATTTCTACTGCATTCGGCAGCCCATTCTTCCATGAGGGGTTATTGCTCCAGCCATTGACTCTCTATCATCCCAGACTTTCCAGTGGAAGTTAGCAGGCTGCTTCTTTTACTCCTAAACCTTTAGCAGCATTGCAGCCCAAGTGGAATCCTCAGGAAGGAAAATGCTAAGTGGAGTCTGGCTTGGGTACAAGTAGGCTAATCGTGGTGAGAGACTGGTTGGAGCTATGAGAAAGACACGAGCTCTCTGTACTACCATTTTCCTCCCCGCAACCCCCTGAGCTTGTCCTCCCAGTCTCTTTGGGTCATCTATTTCTTCCCTGACAAAAACATCTGGTTGTTTCAAAACTGAAATTTTCATGCATTTCAACTCATGCAGGAATGTTGAAAAGCTGTTCTAAAAAACATAGCTCCTCCCGGTGCCAAACCAGTTGGGCTGGAATGAACAACTGTTGTTATAAATCTCCACTCTGCCTTCTTCAACAGCCCCAGAAGGCACAAAATAGAAGGTTTCATGAGACCAGCTAGACAGATTGAATCAGATCTGCCCAGAGGAGCCCTGAGCCTTGGCGTATGGAAACACCCCTTTCTCTCCTCTCTCCTCCTGCTCTTTCTTTCAGACCATTTCAGGGACTGTTGGCAAGCGGACAGCATGTCAGCGTTCTCTGTGTTCACAACAAATTCCTTTGTGTCCCTAAGTGGAAAAATATTTTATGACATGGCAGAGCAACTGCTTGTTCTGTGAGTGATTCACAAAGAAAACTCAGCGACCTAATGATGTGTGTCCTCGCCAACACCGAGGGAGGGGAAGAGACAGGGGAACAAAAAACGTGACCTAGAATCATAAGACTGAGAGGAACCTTGGAAGTCAATTAAGATGCTAGGCCACCTTTCCTCCCAAGAACGCCCAGAAATAGGCTGTGGAGCTTCCTCTACTACCATCCAATACCTCAAACCCAAAATTTTTTACTGTTCTTATCCACAGAATAAAACACCTTCCCCGAATTCCACGCACAAAATGTTCTGTCCCCTTTGTTTGAGTTTTGTCTTCACGAGTCACTCTTCCTTGGGAATGTGAATTCTCATCAGGCTCTTCTGGCTCAGCTCTTAGGGCTCTAGATAAAGTGCTACCGCTTCTTTCTGCAAAGAATCTGTCAGCCGATGACTTTGATCTTAGAGCCACAGAGAGCTCACTAGTTCAAAAGGCAGCCCTTGTCCTTACCAAGAGGCTTGTCATTCCCTTGTTGAACAATACAGTCTCCCTGTCTCTCCTTATTTCTCTCTTCTTCCACAACATCCTCTTCTTGATAGATCCAATTTTTCCCCATCAGTTCTCCTGGTTTTTTTTTTTTCCAGAACTTTCCCCAGTGTTCCTGCTTTGAATACACACTCCAGTTATTCTTAATCCTCTGATCTTTTCTGTGTGAACTTCTGCCAACCTGGGTATCCTCCATCCTGTGTTTTTGTGATTCATTTTTGGAATATTAAACATGAGACTTTACATTTCTTCCCTGTTAAGTTTCGTTCTGTCCACTCTAGTCAGTCTGTGAGACTGTCAACTGGGTTTTGAATCTTGCATCTGTATTCTATAGAACCGATTCTCTCAGACTCTTTCACGTGCAATGCGGATATTTTCTGTCTTCCTATAAGTCACTGATAAAAAAGGTTGAAGTTGAGAAACAACAGGCCACTGGTCTATTTTCAGATTCATTGTTCGCCAATTTCAAACTCAGCTCATAGATCACCATATTTTCTATAAAAATTATTGTTAGGTACTGTGCCACAGGCTTTGCTGAAATCATTGCACACCAGTCCACTGCAGTCTCCTCATCTGTCCACTTGGAGACATGTCAAAATGGATCTAAACCTGGTGTGGAGAGATATATACTTATACATAGGAACCCATTGTGGCACTAAGAGGAGAAAGCTTTCTTTTCTAAATAGAAAGGAAAATTCTTGCGAATCTATTTGGTGCACTTCCTTTGCTGCTGGCACCCTCCCTGGTCACCCTTTGCAGCTACCTTTTGGTCTTCATTCCAAGTATGGAAGCCTTATTGTGAATATCAAAGAATGTATCGGACTCGTTTCCTTAGGTCCCATGGGGCTACCTTTTTAGGTAACACCTTCATTTTAATAGTAGCTCTCTGTGCCTTGGCCTAAAAGAGTGTAAAGGGAATCTGTGGTAATAATACCAGTTACTAGTGCCGTCACTCTTCCTAGGAGGCTGCTTATTCTGCAAAGCTGGCCTTTCTCTCCATATTTGACGTTGTGCCTCCAAACTCTCCACCCACAATCAACTCCCCCAAACCCTAGACTATAATGTCACGGGCAAATGTGGGCACACCCACTGCGCGATGGGGATCCTCACTGTCCCTAGCTCAGGCTCCTTTTAGCCAGTATTGAAAATGGCCTAAAGGGGCAGGGAAGAGTGGGGAGGGGAGGTTGGTCAACAGTACTAAGTTACAGTCGATGTGTTAGTCAGTTTTTTTGTCACAGTGACCAAAATCCGCGATGAGAACAATTTAGAGCTGGGTACAGTGGTGCACATCTGTAATCCCAGCTTTTTGGGAGGCTGAGGCAGTAGGATTGCCAGTACAAAGCCAGCCTCAGCAAAAGCAAGGCTCTAAGCAGCTCAGTGAGTCCCTGTGTCTAAATAAAATACAAAATAGGGCTGGGGATGTGGCTCAGTGGTGGAGTGCCCCTGAGTTCAATCTCCAGTACCTCCCCACACCAAAAAAAAAAAAAAAAAGAAAAAGAAAAAGAACAACTGAGAGGAGGAAAAGTTTATTTGGGGCTTGTGGTTGCAGATGTCTCAGTTCATAGGCAGCTGACTCTGTTGTCCTAGGCCCATGATGAGGCAGAACATCAAGGTGTAAGGGCCTGGTGGAGGAACATTGCTGTTTTATAGAGGCCAGGGAGCAGGTGAGAGGGGAAGAGGCTGCAGGGAGGATGAACCTTTCCAGGGCTCGTCCCCAGTGACCCACCTTCTCTGGTCACACCCCACCTGCCTGCATTTACTACTCAGATCGTTCATTCACACGAGGATGGACTGATTAGGTTGCAGCTCTCAAAAATCTAATAAATTGCCTCTTAACGTTAACACAGGAGCTTTTTGAGGATACCTCGTATCCAAACTATAATGTTGGATGGTAGAAATAAGTTCTGAATGGCTATTGCGTAGTAGGTTTATACAGAGAACCATAATAGCTAGAAAATGGAATTCTGAACATTTTACCACAAAGAAATGATAAATGTTTAGGTAGTTAGGTTTAGCTTGATTTGAACATTACACAATGTATCAATGTACTAAAACATCCCATTACCCCATGATTCTGTACAGTTTTTGTGTCGAGAGGAAGGAAGGATGGATGGATGGAAGGAAGGAAGAATGATGGAAGGAAAGAAGACAGGAAGGAAGGAAGGAGGGAGGAAGGGAGGGAGGGAGGAAGGAAAGAAAATAGCTTCAAGCCGTTTTTGTCTTCAAAGCTTTATTTAAACTATGCTAATCCAAGGTAGATAAGTTGGGGTTCTAAAGACTTCTGCCTCTGTCTTTTCCAAGACTCATCTTTATTAACCACAAGCGAAACATCTCATTCATTCCTTCATCTGGCAGAGTCATTAAGTTCCTACTATGTGCCAGGCTGAGGTAGGCACACAGGATTCAGAGGTGAGTGACATGGAATCACTGCTCTCGGGGTGTTTTGAAGACAGGAATTACACCCATTAGAAACCACATTTGGGGGTGGAGGTTATAGGAAGGACTGGGGAATAAAAGCTGAGAAGTTACTCCAGTGATGGGGAAGGTGTCACAGAAAGGGGTCACCTGAGAGCACCCAAGAGCCCAAGGGGAGCTACTCGTTGCTGGGGAGTCTGCCCAGAGTTCAGTCCCCAAAGTTGAGGGTTCCATCTGCATCTTGGAAACTGGATCTAACGCTATTTATTTCATAGTCTCGCTCCATTTAAACTCTGGGACTGTCCCAGCTTTTGTTTATCTACAGAATATTTACCTAACTGCAGGGTCATTTATTTTATTTTATTTTTTTGTAGGGAAAATGTCTGTAGCGCTTCCATCTCGTTGCTGAAGTTGCCAGTTCTTCCCACTGAGTCTCCCCTTCCTCTTCAAAACATCAGCTATGTATGCCCAGCAGTGCCCCGAAGTCGCCTGTTATAATTAGAATTTCTGAATTCTGTCCCAAGGGCATTGGATTTAAGACACTTGAGCTGGGAAAAATGTGTTTTTTGACGCCCATCACCAAGGCTCCGTTTATACAGCCTGGCAGGATCAATGGAGTGCACTGTGCTTCTCCCCCCCCTCTCTGGGGGCGTCAAGGTCTCTTGGCCTGGCCTGCCTTCTGGCCACAGACGCCCAGGGCCCACAGAGCCTGGGCAGCCAGAAGAAAGGAAGGTGAAAAGCAACTTTATGAGAGGGATTTGCTCTGACTTGTCCATTTCAATTTCTGGCTGGTTTGGGAAGGGAGCTGCTGCTGCATTCAGGGTAGACCTCTGCTCCCATCTCTTGTCCCCCTCCTCTTAAGAGGACAAGGCACAGCTTCCTCACTGGAGCTGGACAGCCACTCTGTCACCTTGTCAGGCATCCTTTATTTCCTCTTTCCCAGGTCTTTCCAGGGTTTGTGGCCTCTAGAAGCACCTGGGTGGAGAGTGAGAGGTTTTGCACAGAAACTCAGAGCCAGGGAATACATCTGCAAACGTGGAAAATTTCCCATTTGCATTCTCCCTAAACATTTGACAAGAATTAAAGTTTCCCTCGGGGGAACCAATTTCACATATTGAAACCAAACTTTTTTCCTTCTTATATTCTCTCTCTCTCTCTCTCTCCCCCGTCTGGGATTCAAAAGGAATGACTTCCTCTGAAGTAAAGCCACTTGTGTTTGGATGTGTGGTGGTAAACTCCGCCTGCCTAGCGTGCCCCCCGGTTTAAATTAGGGTGCTGTGGCCGGCTCCGTGTTTACTGTTCTGAATGCGTTTCAGACCTGTCACAAGTCATATCCTACCGTGGCACCAGGGCCTGGCCAAGGCAAAACCTGTTTTCCCTGGAAAAATAATAAAATGCGGAGCTGGGTTCTTTTAAAAATGGCTTCTGTTTCACAATTCAAGTTGAGTTTTCTGTCAGGAAATGATCACCCATTAAGCTTTTAAGGTGGGGGGTGGGAGAAGAGGGGTGGGGACAGGAAGGCAGAGGGAGGAGGGGCAGGAGACAGAGAAGGCTGGATTGAATGGGGTGTGCTCTGTCTTCAGCCCCAGTCAGGCTAGCTTGGGCTGAGCACTGGCCCTCAACTTGTTCCTCCAAGTCTGACAGCAGGCAAGCCTCAGGCAGGGGAGAATCCGGGCATCCTACAAAGCAGCAGCTATCAGGTTCTCTAGTGGTGGGGTCACTTATGCAGCTCTGGGCAGGGCTCCCTTCAAACAGGGACAGGGTCCAGCATAAGTAGACTGAATATACATCTGTAATGAAGCCAAGCAGCCACTGGATGTCAGCAGCTGGTGTCATTTTGAGACCACGGGGATGGGCTAGGGAAGATTCCAGGCATCTTGAGGCAAGTTGGCCTCCAGGAAAACAAAAATGGAAATGAGGGGCATGAGGTCGGGGAGAAGAGGGCCATGGGTGGACTGAACAGAGATTCACAGCCATAAATATGCATGTCTGCCAATGTGGGTTTCCAGTTGAATGTGGATGCACACACAGGCTAGATTGTAGCATGTTTGTGAGCATCCCCCAAAAGGGTGGTGAGCTCAAATACACATTTGAAACTTTCATTGGAAACACATGCTCAATTAACACAAATGAAAGCATATCTTAGAAAATTAAACTTGCACCTAACCAATGAATAAGCTGGCTCATTTTTATTTACTCACCATCCTCATGTTTTGGCTGTGGAGGAAGTCTAGAAGGTTTTCAGACACATTGAGCCCGATGGCAGGCTTTCCAGAAACAAGCTACAGCTGGGGAAAGGATGGAAAACTGGAGTTTTTATTTAGTACCCTGTGTGACCTTACTTATCCAGTTTGGAAAAGGGATTCAGAGAGAAATTATTCATTTTATTTTAAAATTGTTATATGTATACAGAAATGCATCTATCAGCAAAATGAATTTTATTAAACTGAACATATTTGTGTAATCAGTACCTCGGTCACAGGAGAAAAAAATAACATCACAGAAGTATCACTCATGTTCATTTCCATACACTATCCTCTCCCCTTTAATGATTTCATTTTAATTTACTTTTCCTTGTCAGTCACTAAAGATGATGATTTATTTCATGTCAGGAATTCAGGGCAAAGTGAACCCAAGTCATGGGGAAAATGAACCCTTTAGCACGATGTGCCATGTTCCTGGTACCCTCTGCCACAGCAGTGATGGTTTTTCTCTCCTGGCTGGGTCTGTATCCTCCCTCAGGCTCCCTGATGCCACCCAGATTTCAGGGTCCAGCTCAGATAACAGCCTCAAAATATTTCCCGATGTCTCTCTCTCCACATTCCAGTAGCACATGGAGTTCATTAATTCACTCCTATGTGTTGAGAGCCAACCAATCCCAGGATCTCGACTCTCAAGGAACGTTATCAATCTATAGGGGTTGAGAAGAGACAAGTTATAAACACAGTTGATAAGAAAGCCCCCAAAGGAGACATTTAGCTTTCATCTCAAAAAACCAGGAAAAGCTTCCTAAAACAAGAGGAGCCTAAGTAGGGACCTAACAGACTCATTTAGAATGGAGGGGTAGCTGGAGAGACTGGACTTCAAGGTAATGAGAATGTGCAAAAATGAGAAAGGGGTACATGTTGGTCAGTTTTCTGTTGCTGTGACAAAATACCTGAGATAACTTATAAGGAGGAAAGGTTTATTTTGCCTCATGTTTTCTGTTCATGGTCACTTGATTTCATTACTTTGGGGCCCCTGGCAAGGCAGTATGTCACGGCAGGGAGTAGTGGTAGAGCAGTCCTACTCACTTTATGGCATCTGGGAAACAGAGAGAGTGAGAGGTAGAAAATGGGAACCCAATACTGCCTTCAAGGGCCCACATCTAATAACCCACTAGCCCTCACCTCCTAAAGGTCCCCAACTCCTAAGAGAGTCACAGTTTACCACCAAGCCTTAACTCATGGACCTTGGGGGAGGAAGGTTGGAAGGATTAGATGGGATCAGACCATGAAGTGTATGTCCATTTATGCTCTGGGTGACTCTGTCCTGGTTTGAACTGGTGCAGTCCCTATTCACATCTGTGGCCCCAGGATAACTCCCTCCTTCACTCTCAGTAGGGATTGCGCTAAACAACAAAGGATATGCCATCCCATTCAGTCCATGACAGAAACTGTGACTTTAATCCTAAAGGCCCATGGAGTCAGTAAAGTGCTTTGAGAAGGGAAGACAGATGATCACTTGGTATTTTATTTTGCAACTATAGGAGAATGTCTCTGACCACAGGAGAATTACTTTGACCCCAGTAGGAGAATGTTTTTAATAAAATAATGGTGAGGCAAGAGAGGTTTTTAGGAAACTATTGTGTTAATCCAAGGTGGAGATGATGGCAATTAGGGAAGATATTGATAGTGATGATGGATGGATTCAAGATGGGTTCAAGATATATGGGAAATACGGAGGGAGAGTAATGGCAGGGAGTTGGTGATTTTATTTGCTGTTTGTTCACTCACTCTTTTATGAACTGCCTTCTAAGATTTTAACTTTTGGATTTTGCTGGGAGCCTGGTGCCATGGTTCTAGGAACATAGAACCCTTGCAAAATCTGGGAAAAGGGGAATTAGAACCATGTCCCAGTTAGGTATCTTCCTCTCCAGAATACACAGCCCTACAGGTCCCAGCAAATGGCTCAGGTTGGGGGTTAGGTCAGAAATGGGGTAGAGCAGTACTGGTTTGGGGAGGTACAGCTTGGCAGCAATGGTGTTCTCTGCCAAAGCATTGCCTTTGGACTAGGAGGTAGGTTTACATCCTGTAGGGTTGAGGAATGTTACAGGCTTGTGAACTACATTTAAAAAAAATATTTTATCAACACCCTCTAAAGTAGAACAAACTCCAGTCAATGCCACATGTGTTTTCCATGTGTTTTGCGACTGTAGAAAGTAACCAAACAACTCTATATTGAACTTGTCAGAATATAATCAAAAATTCTGCTAATTACTTCAGCATGAAGCCTACTGAGTACTCTCCCTTAATCATCAGAAGCAGGTCCTATTAGTGAGCACCCCAGCTCAATAACACCACTTTATTGTGTTTCTTGGACAACTGCAAAAGCTTATCATTCATTGCAAGTTTTTTCTTATTTTTTTGGACCCTTTGTCCCTGTAACAGACATTATTACTAACTCTATCAAGAGTCCAGGCTGGGAAAAGCACCATGCAAAGAAAATTCCTGAAATGGGAATAGACATTCACGTTGGAATAGAAGTTTTTGCCAGAAAGTTAAAACTCAAGAAAATGGATTGATTCTTCTAAGCTGCTGGCTTCATTGTCTAAAAGCACAGTGAACATCAAAACCTGCCATTGGGCACTTGCTTTATCTATGAGAGCCCAGTAATAATGACAGGACAAAGCCAAAGGAGTTTTGAGCCCGAGTGGAAAAATGAAAAGGTCTATAACATTTACAAAGAAAAGTATTATTTCTCTTTGATCTTGACTGAGTCTCATTTCAGTTCCTTTTAAGTATCTACATAGTCTGCCAGGGATGGGAGGGGGACAAAAAAAAGAAAGTGAAAGTGTTGAAAAAGAAATAGTAAATTCTCCAATAGAGAGAATGCATAATTATTCAAATGGATATGAGAGAACTGTGGTGCAGAGCCTGTAAATGTTTATATTTGGTTTTTAAATGAAATATGGTAAGCCCCACTTACTATTCAGAAATCCAAATTTATAAAACAGATTTTTGTTGTTGTTGTTGTTGTTGTTGTTATTGTTGTTAGTGGGAAGAGGAGGTGGAAATGGCTGGGATAGGAGTTTATTCATGCAAAAAAGAAAAAAAAGGAAGAAAAAAAAACCACTTTACTTTGCAAAATGGATTCACTGAAAGCTTCCTTTAAATAACAGTCCTGCTGGTGCACTTAACTCACCAAAAAAAATCAATTTTAAACAGAGTTTTAGGAATAAAGTCTGGGTTATACAGTGGAAATGTTATAGGCATTTTAAAATAAAAACAGACCAGGGAAAATATTCAAATAAATTTGCATTCCTTGAATAAACTTTTCCTGGGCAAAGAGTGGATAGTGGCTTCAGACTGTGATGGCAGGGTCAGTGTAGGGCGAAAATTGGAGCAGGTAAATTAAGTAGGACTTATCATATGTTTCAAAATGGAGTTTTAATAGGAGATCTTGCTTTCGTAAAAGTTAATGTATTGCTGGTTCAAGATGCAGGTTAACTTCCATTACATTTAAGCGCACAGGTAATTTCCTCTCCCATTCCAAATTCCTATTGAAATAATCAAATAAATGTGTGACAAAGAAGTCTGTGTCCATGTTTACCTGGTTTCTATAAAACAAGCATTCCAGTTAGAAAATAACAGAAAGCAGAGAGAAGGTAGAGCTTGATAACTCCACGCTGTTATTCCCAGGAAGACTTATTTACTGGAAAGGTAATTTGCACAAAGTAAAGAATTTAGTAGCAATTTTGAATCTAGAAACTTTTAGATGATGTCAACATTAATTGGGAGTTGGGGGATATGAAATGGAAGGCTGTTAGATGTCTTGTTTGAAAAGACAGGAGGGGAAGCAGTGAATAGATATTTATTGATTGACTGTCGTTAGGAATTTAGAAGCAAATACTTACTGAAGGCGACCTTCTGTAGAATGAACGTAGGAAGAGAGAAAGAATAAAACAATACCATAAATCATGTTACCAGGGGAAAAGTTGCTTTTATATTGACTCTTTTCAATATACAGAGACAATTTGGGGGAAATACTGAGATTTACAACCACGTGCATATACTTTGGTGCAGGCAAATATGACATCTCGAAACCATGTGCACTTTTTGTCTTGCATGGTATGTTAACCAGTTTGGGGATGTGGAGAAGTGGGTAGAGTTGAATAAAGGTGGAGAGAAAAAAATGTAACCCGTGTAAAAGTCAAGGTCCAGTGAGAGAAAGGAGTCAAGTTAACTAGCAAGAGAAAGGTGATTTGTGAGAGATCCCTAAGGTCAAGATGATCAAAGAGCATTCAGGAAGGGATTGGCTTCATTTGGAATTAAGTTTCTGGGCTGCTATAATTCAGGTCTTCGGTAAAGGCTTTGCAGAAGGCTTGGCAATAATGAAAAGCTTGGCAAGAGGTTTGGAGTAGTGTGGGTGTTGGGGAGAAATATGGAAAGGGAGAAGAGTGAAGCTGTGGTGTAACCCAGCTCTGAGAAAGGCTGCTAGAGATCCTGAAAAGGTTGACAGACATTCAAAAGGAGCCCTCGCTATGAAGACAGAGTCCCTACAAACTCACCAAAATCCTGGAGAGATTTCTCATTGAACGTGGTGAACAAGGTCAATACTTTTGTTCTTACTTTTGAGTATCAAGGACTATAGATATCTAGGGTAGGGAATGTTTATAATATTAGAACTAAAAAGAGAAATTTATCTAAAAATAAAGTGAAAAACAAAACAAAAAAGCCACAAAACATTAAATCAGATTTTTAAAAAATGTTAGATCAAATAAAATAATTATCATATCGCACGTGTGTAGTTCAACTTGCTATTGAATGGTGAAAACTCAGGGACTCGAAATTCATGGCAAGAGAATAATGCGGATCATAGTGGCCCAGTGCTCGAACTGCAATAACTCGAACTGCAATCCTGAAATTATGTTTTCAGAGACATAGGAGATTTGTGGAAATGAAAGCACTAGATGAGTTGGAATTCTACTTTCTTTGCTGAGATCATTTGTCAACTGGTTAAAAAAAAAGAAACTGACTATATGCTCTTTACCAGAGATAGACTTTAAAGTACTGTTTATGAGAGGATTTATTTATAAGGACACAGGGAAATGGAAAAAGAGAAGAAAAAATATGTCCTCCAAATCCTAATTAAAAGATAGCTGATAGCTATAATTCAAATTATAATTTTAAGGCAAGAAATGTTAAGGAACTGTAAGATATGTTAATGATAAAGGAGCTAATTCATCAAGACCTTTGCATATATCTAGTAATATAGTTAAAATACATAATGCAAAAGTTGCTAGATTTAGGTGTAGAAATTGATCATCCACAATAATACTTGGAAACTTTAATATGTCATTCTCAATAACTGATATAAATTACTATCAATATGTAGGAAAAGCATTAATAAAACATGAACGATCTGAACTTAATTCACAGATAAAGAACTTCACATCCAACCACTGCAGAACACACATACAAGTTTAGATGAATGTCTTCCAAAATAGACCATATCCTGGATCACAGAGTATGTCTCGAAATATGTCATAGGACTGAGAGAGTGTTCTCTGGGCACAGTGTAATGAAACTTGAAATCAATAACAGAGAGAAGAGTAGAATATCCTCAACATCAATAAAATGTGCATCAAGAAGGAAATCATAACAGGTATGAGTCATTTTGAACTAAATAATTAAAAAATGTCAAAATATATGGAATTCAGCTTTGACCAAAGAAAATTTTATGATTCTAAATGAATACATTAGAAAAAGAAAAGTGAGAAAGCAAAATGATGTCAGCCTCCTCAAAATACTATGAAATGAAGATCAAATTAAACTCAAATAGAATGAAGGAAAAGTAAAACTGAAGCAGAAATCAGTGATATAGAAAGCAAATTTTTAACAGAAACAAAGTCAACAAATTTAAAATGCAAACAACTTTAAAAAACCATTTAGCAATAAATATTAAAACTAACCAGGCATATATTCTATGATCTAATAACTCTACTCCTGGAATATAGATTAATAAAAATGAGTTTTTGTGTGTTCCAAAAGATGATAAATTACAAAACATGGATTAGAAATGTATAAGAATGCTTATAGCAACAAGTTCCATAATGCCAAAAATGAAAATCTAAATTTCCATTAATAGAAAAATAGACATATTACAGTAAGATCTTAGTATGGAATACTATATAGCAATGAATAAGCAATGATGTTTGCTATATGTCACAACACAATAATCCACACAGGTATAACATTGAACAAAATAAACTAGAATGAAATGAGTTCATACTCTGTGCTTCCATTTAAAAGAAATGCAAAATCAATCTATGTTAATAGAAATTAAAATGGTGTTTTCTGTGGGGAAACTTGACAAGGAGGGTATGGTAGAGATGCAGAGGCACTTTCCAGATCCCCCTATGAGGCAGGTTGTCAGCCAAAAGCCTTCAACTGTCAAGTGCTTCCAGGATTGCATCAGTAGCAGAGAGTTGCCTCAACTGAGTAATGGAAAGGATAGCCCGATTGAAATGGATGGAATACAATTTGGATGGGTTCTTTTAGTTCCAGAACTTCCTGTAGGTTTGGCTGAAGCTATACGCCCATATCACACCTTTGCATCTCCTTCTACCCAATTCTGCTTCCCTTCCTCACTTTCACAAGCATTGATCCTGAGGGAACCCCATAATAAAAATCCTGGACACCAACTTCTGTCTCAGAGTCTGCTTCCAAGAAAACCCAAACCACAGCACAGGATCAGAGAGGAGCATGCTAGGGCCCTGGAAATGGTCTATAATTAGATTTGGGAGTTGAATATACAAGTACGTGCACATGTAAAAAATTAATCAATTGTCCATTTAAGATTTGTGGAAATTACATAAATCATACATCCAAAAATGAAAGGAGGAGGAGGAGAAGGAGAAGGAAGAGAAATGACAAAGATTTAAATTGGGTTTTAAAATGCAACTGTTTTTAAAAGATATACCTCAAAATAAACGACAGAAAACATTTTAAAAATAAACAATGGAAACTTTATTAAATAATGGAAACTCGTGTGTATTGAATATATGACTCAATCTTCACTCTCTAGAACCTTCAAAAAAAACCTGTTAAGGAAGTCGGGGCCTAATCCAACATGATGATGATTTGGCTACTTATTTCTCTGTTAGGCGCAGGGTCTCTGGACTAATTCGTAGGCCCTTGATCCACTTTGAGTTGAGTTTTATGCATGGTGAGAGATAGGGTTTAGTTTCAATTTGCTGCATATGGATTTCCAGTTCTCCAAGCATCATTTGTTGAAGAGGCTATCTTTTCTCCATTGTATGGTTTTGGCACCTTTGTCTAGTATGAAATACCTATATTTATGTGGGTTTGTCTCTGTGTCTTCTATTCTGTACCATTGGTCTACATGTCTACTTTGGTGCAAATACCATGCTGTCCTTGTTACTATAGTTTTGTAGTATAGTTTAACATCTAGTATTATGATACCTCCTGTTTCACTCTTCTTGCTAAAGATTGCTTTGGCTATTCTGGGTCTTTTATTTTTCCACATGAATTTAATGATTTCTTTTTATGTTTCTGTAAGGAATGACGTTGGGATTTTAATTGGAATCGTATTGAATCTGTATAGCACTTTGGGCAATATGGCCATTTTGGATGTCTGAAAAGAATATGCAAAAGGCCTAAGTCTACAAAGACAAAAAGAAAATTATGGTAAAGTTATATTTCTAACATCTTGAAAGCAGGAAAATGTTAACTGACTTAAAGTAGAGAAAAAAATAAAAACTTAGTTTGTGGACAGAGAAACCAATAGAAAACAAACCAGTTTCCATACATAGCTCCTGAGAAGCTCACGAATTCTGGGCACCAGTTTATGAAGACAAGACTCTAGGCTGTGACTGAAGTCAGAGAGATTGGCTGTGTTCTTGTATTCAGCAGTCATACTCCATCCTCTAACCTTGCCTGGTGACATCACTACTTGTCCCCATTTCCAACTGTCTGGATTTGGGAATATAACCAGACATGGAAAAAACGTTAGCATGAGGTGCCATACTGAAAACAGAGGACTCAAATGAAAGTTGACATCCTCAGTGGTAAGACCTGGGCCCTCTTCCTTTACATGGGTTTAGAACGTTAACAGCCAGCATTAACTCTGTAGCAGAAGAGTTGTGAATTCTTTGGGGGCGGGGGGGGGGGGGCGGAACTGACCAGCCCAAATGAAAGCTGGCTCTCGTCTATTCTTGCAAGAGCCTTGTGCTCTTGAAGTCCGAGTAACTGGCTTCCAGTAAGACCACAGTTTGTCAAATTGGCTGCAGATCCCATATCACCTGCAGACCTCATCAACAAAACACAACCTATTCTTCTATTAACCTACTCTGGGTTTTCTCCTGCATTTGGGAGAAGGTTCAAGACTATTTAATTTTAATGTCAAAAAAAATTGCCAAATGCCATCAGCGTTGGATTATAACTGAATGAAGAACACAGTCAATTTCTAAAAGAGGAATATTTTTTAAATATTGAATGAAGTTACAACGAAATGTACCTTAATTTAATATGTAAATCCTAACAGGAAGGTTTCAAAGAAATCAATCAAATAATCCTATATTTCATCTAAAAAATGAACATCAAAGACACTAACTTTTAAAGAATAATGAAAGTAGACTTATATTAAAATTAATTATAAATTTATACATAGTAAAAGTCCAAAACTCTGCTGCCAGAACACACAAGTCAACAAAACCAGTGAGAATTCAATATGAGACTAAGTTTGGTATATGACAAAAGTGACATTTCATAAGTAGTAGAGAAAAAAGTGGGTTGTCCAATAAATTGCATTGAGGATCATTTCCGAAAGGAAAGTGAAATCATTTTATTTTCTATCTAATGGTTAATTGGTGAAGAGTTAATGAGAAACTGGGTATCCTATGTCAAGGTTGGTAACCAGTTTCCCTATCACTATATAAAATATGGTTGAACTAGTTGCCTGCTCAGATCTCTCCCAGTTCTAATGTTCTGTACTCAATCTAAACTGAGATGATTGCAGCTTTTATTTGCTTTTTCAAAGTTCAATTGAGCAGTGGCATTTGGTAAATCAAAATAGCAAGACAAAAATAAAAATAAACTTGTCTGGCCTTCTCTCTTGAAAGAAGACCGAGATGGGTCCATTCTAAGCCTTGAGGGCCTGAGGGACACTTGGAGCTTTTTTGACATACACTGTTTGTTTTCAATGGGAAATTACTCAAAATGTAATAAGGAAATATTTTGCTGAGTAAATAGATTCGTTTACATCTTGTGGCATGGACGGTTAAAAAGAATCCTGGCCTTTTAACTTACTTGGCTGAGATTCCTAGTCAAAAAGAGGGATTTCTCTTTTCGCCAGTATTTCTGTCTTTCCAAGGGGGTTATTCCTCCTCCTGCTTTTGATATTAGATATTTAAGACACTTGAAAACCAGAGAGGGAAAGGAGATTTTCTTCTACTCTGATGAGGAAGAAAATTATTAATGTTTTGTGGTCAGAGCCTTCCCTGCATCCCCCTCTGCCTCTCTAAGGAGAATTCTAGCTTGGCCAGCTCAGAGCCTCCGGTTCTCTCTGCAGAATTGAGGCAATGGTGAGACAGAGACACCAAAGGACCAGAGAGGACCTGGGGTTTGCCTTGGACATGACAAGAATATTCATGAGAAAGAAGAGGGGTGCATTACAGAGAGGGACAGGGAGAAAAGAGCAACAGGCCATGGAATCTGGAGTCAAGATGGAGGTTCCTGGGGTCCGTGGTGATTTCTGGGGTGAATATGAAGTGGAAGAGACCCAGAGAGAGGACTGGGGATGATTGGCTGTGTGCTGAAAGCACATTTCTTGGCAATTTTCCCCCTCCGTCAATGTTGGAACTGGTTTCATTTACATTTTTCAACAGAGTGTGGTTCTTTGAATCAAAACGTATGTGCTGAAGCTGGGCCAGGGGTGCGCTAGTTATATTTGGGTTATGACACAAGAGCCAAAGGTGGTATCATTCTCGGTCCTTTTCTCTTGGCCTTGTTGCCCTGTTATTTTTGCCTCACCTAAAGGTCTCCTATTCTTTGCTCAAAGGCCTTCTCGGCAGCATGCTGCCCTTCACCAATTCCTTGAATCCGAATTCAGGTAAAAATATATTTTAAACAATATCAATTTAAAATACTACCAATGCCACTTCATCTTCATCCTCATTGGTGGAGTCTCTGAAGAAAAGCTGAGTATTCCTTCTTTTCAGAGTTTCTTTCGACTTGACCGAAGACACCCCAATCTTGCCCCCCACACACACCTTAACAACTGCCTGTCTATAGACATAATGATATTCCTTTGAATGACAGAACCAAGGTCTGCAGTGGAAATATTCAATGCTGGGTCCGTGCTTTCTCACATATCTTTCCCCTGCCTCCAAACACTATTCCAGTGATGTGAGTGTAGCAAAACAGACCCCTCCCTCCAAAAAACAAAATCCTGTTGCCATAGCATTGAGCATCCAGTGGGGAGACACACACACACACACACACACACACACACACACACACACACACACTTTCCAACAAACAATCTGATAGATAATGGTGAATGTTAAGAATGGAAAATGAAGCAGGTATTAGCATAGGAAATACCATACCAGTACAAAGGAAAATAGTCGACATTTCAGGCAGAGTGGTGGGGGTGGGGGGTGGAGGGAGCAGTCTCACTGAGAAGGTGGTGTTGGATAGAGACTTGGAGGAAGTGAACTGGGAGCAGCTAGAGGGAGACCTGAGCAGGAAGTTGGCCTCCAAGAGTGGCTGGAACAACTGACAAGTGTGGGAGCAGTACAGAATGATTTCAGAGAGATTGCAGGGGGTGGGGGAGCACATCTTTTTTGGATCTTGTTTGTCATAGTGAGGACTTGAGTTTTTACTTGATGTGAGTTGGGAGATTATTGGAGGGATTTGTGCTTAGTAGAACATGATATGAATTTCGAACAGGATCACATTGGCTTGTGTTTTGAGAATAGACTTGAAGACAGAGAAGAGGCAAGGAAGCCAGTTATGGAGCTCTGTGGCAGTGTGCCTGAGAAAGCATGGGGACTGGCACCAAAGGAGTAGCAGGGGGAGTAGTGAGAAATGAGAAGTCTGACTTGCTTTTATGGGAAAGCTGATATGATTTGTTGATCATTTGGATACAAGATGTGAAAGAATTGGAGGAGTCAAGGATGATTCTGGGTTTAAGTAGGACAGAAGTGTCATTAATTGAAAAAGGGACAAAGTTAGGTGGATCAGGCGTGGGTAGAAATATCAAGAACTCAGTTTGGAATATACTAAGTTCAATAAAAATATACTAAGTTTAATAAGATATTGGGTCAGCACTTATATAAACGAGTTAAGAGTAGTGATTTGGGCCATAGAAATATGACATGAAGTTTCCTTTACGTGGGTGTATTCAAAACCATACAAAGGTTTATGATCTCCAAGGGAATATCTGTGGTTGGACAAGAGAGGAGACCCATAGACTTGGAACTGGGAACCAAAATTTAGAAGTCAGGGAGATGAGGATGCTTCATAAAATGAAATTAAAGATGTGGCCAGAAAGAGATTGTCCTGGAAATACAGTGAAGAAAGCACTCTGAAGAGGATGATGTGATCAGATGTGAAGTCTGATCTTTCAAGTAAAGTGAGTACTAAGATCTGGTCATTGAATTTATCAAAATGGAGCTCACCGGTTACATGGACAAAGTTAATTTCTGGGAATGGTAGAGAACAAAGTCTTATGGAAGATCTCATAATTTAACACAAAGAGGAGAGTTAGTATAAAGAGAGAAGAAGTTCTGGAGCAATATTTTTTAATAGGCTAACAAAAGCAAGAAAAGGCATTGACCTCATGCAAATGTTCTTTCGTAGCAGAAAAGAAAATGGCAACAAAAGGTGGTTTGTAGACAAATATGGTGGTTGGAACTAATGGAAAATCTTTCTGGTTGCTTCTGCTTTCTTGGTGAAATAAGCAAAGTTATGAGTTGAGAGGGAGGATGGAGAAAGAAATAAAGTGTTTTTATAGGATAGTGGAAGATTGAACAGATTCAAAAAAATGTAGTAGAACCAATGAAGAGCATCAAGTGTCCAATGGTCATGAATTAAAACAAGACCAATGAACATGGTTTTGCTTTTATAAATTACCCAAAATAGCTGCACCAGAGCAGGGCCAAATAGAATGTTAGATTTAACTAGGACTGGAATTTTGCTATGGAGATGTTCTGAGCAATTTTGACCATGTTTGATTCATATATTTTGTGTATCTATTATTAGGTACATAAATGTTCATAATTACTATATTTATTTGCTGTATCAAAACTTTTATTAATATGTAATGGCTTCTTTGTCTCTTGTAACATTTAAAAAAATTTAAAGTCTATGTTGCCTGATATTAGTATAGCCATTCCAACACTCTTTTGATTACTATTTTGCATGAATACTTGTTCACATGTTTTCACTTTCAACCTATTTGTGTTATGAGTATCTTGTGAACAGTATATAACTGAATTTTTTTCAGTGCTGGGGATCAAACCCAGTGCATCCTAGGTAAAGCATGCTTTTAAAATCCATCCTGTCGATTTGTGTCTTTTGATTGGAGAGTTTAATCCACTTATAATTAAAGTAATCACTAATAAGGAGGACTTATTCATTTGTCATTTGTTTTTTACACTCCTATAGCTCTTAGTCCTTTGTTTCCTGCATTAATACTTCCGTTTGTCTTTAAATGAATTTTTGTAGTCAAATTTTAAAATTCCTTTTCCATTTTTTTTTAGAGCATATTCTATAGCTACTTTTTTCCCCCTGTGGCCCCCATGGGGATTGCATTGAATATCCTAAAGTTATAACACTCTAATTTGAATATATATCACCTTAACTTTAGCAACATACCAAAATTTGGCTCTAATGTATTATTTATTCCCACACTTGTTTTCCATTAGTAATACCACAAATTATATTTTTATGCATCATGAGCCCTAAAACATAGTCTAATAACTGTTTTAGAAATGCATTTGTTGGGATAGGAAGAATAGTAGAATGAATCTGACATTATCACCCTATGTACATGTATGACTACATGACTGGTGCAATTCTATATCAGGTACAACCAGAACAATGAGAAATTATACTCCATTTATGTATGGTATGTCAAAGTGCATTCTACTGTTGTGTATAACTAATTAGAATAAAGAATTCATTTGTCTTTTTAAATCATGTTACAAATCAAAATTACAATAAAACTAGCTTTTATAATTGCACATATACTTACCTTTTACTAGAGAACTTTAGTCTTACTCTGTTTTTTCATTATTATCTAATCTTTCTTTATTTCAACCTGAAGAAATCTCTGTGGTGTATTTTGCTTGGCAGATATGGTGGTAATGAACTCTCACCTTTATTTATCTGAAAGTGTCCTAATTTCTCCCTCACTTTTGAAGGATAGTTTTTCTAGGTATAAAATGGCAGCTTTTTATTTAATATCTTTGAATATACTTTTGAATAAGTTTCAGTACTTCTTTTTTCCTGCTTTCAATGTTCTCACTTTTCTTTGTCTTTTGACAGTTTGATTATAATGTATCTCATTGTGAGTCTCTTTGAGTTTATAATATCTGAAATTTGATGAGCTTTTTGAGTTTGCAGATTTATATTTTGTGTCACACTTAGGAAGTTTGCAGCCATTATTTCTTTTTTAAAATATTTTTAAATTGTCAATGGGCTCTATTTATTTTTATGTGGTGCTGAGAATTAAACCCAGTCTCACACTTGCTAGGCAAGCACTCTAAACTGAGCCACAACCCCAACCTGCCATTATTTCTTCAAATAATTTCTCTGCCTTGTTCCCCCTACCTTCTCCTTCTGGAACTTCCATAATGCATATGTTGGTGTGCTGCCTTGGGCTCTATTCACTTTTCTTAAATCTTTTTTTTTTTCTTTTCTGTTTACTTGACTCAATATTTCAATCATCTGTCTTTAAGTTCACTGATTCTTTCTTCTGCCTGCTCAAATATGCTTTTAAATTTCTCTAATAATTTTTAAATTTTAGCTATTGTAATTCTATTTCCAGAATTCTTTTTTTGTTTTGTTTTTTAAGTTTTCCGTTTCTTTACTGATGCTTAATATAATAGTTTGAATATGAGATGGCTCCTAAAAGCTCACACATGACACAGTGCAAGAAACTTTGGAGCAGCAGTGAAAAAGCTGACTAAAACACTTAGATTTTGTGCACACATAATTTTCATAACATTGTTCATATCTTATTTTGTTCTTTAAGAATTTCCAAGACGGATGTTTTTGTTATCTTTATCTAGTAGATCTATCTGATATTCCTCATAGACATTTTCTTTCCTTCAAATGGGCTATACTCTCTGGTTTCTTTGTATGCCTTTGTGATTTGTTGTTTTTGCTGCTGTTATTTAAAACTGGACTTTCAAATGTGATAACGTGGTAACTCTGAAAATCAGATTTGACTCCCTTGGAGCTTGCTGTTTTTCTAATTTTTTTTTTTAAACTGAATATCTTTATGCTGGGGAATTGGCCTATGGTGTAAATTTAGGATCTTTTTATTTTTTTCTGAGTCTTTGGGCTTATGCAGCTATTTTTTCTAAATTTCCTTTCATGTGCAGTTGCTTAAAAATATCTTAATCCTTACACATCTAATTCCCAAAAAAAGAAAGAAAGGGCAAATGAAGGGGGAACCACAGGTTCTCTTTGTTTACATTTCCTGGAAGCCATTTCAGCTGGTAGATGGAGCTTACAACGATGGCAGCCTACCTCTCTATCTGCACTTCTATAATCAGAAACAGTAATTAGTTATCAAAACACAGACCCTAGATATCCAATGGACAACACTTTATGGACTACTCTAAAAATACTGGCCAAATTGACTGACCCAGGGCCGATGGCTGAAGTTTACTAACTGCTGAAATTGATCAAAATTAATCCTGGTTTGCAGGATAATTCTTTTGATAGCTGTAAGCTTTCTAATAGACTCCAGAATTACAAAATAATTATAGAGTTTCTGCCAGTAAAATAGATATGTAGGTGGAGAGCTGGATTCTTGACTCCGCTGGCTCTGCTAGCTTCCTTGATATCATTCCTGCACTATCAGTTTTCATAATATTATTACCAGCAATGCTGTCACAAAATCAGTTTATCAATAAGTGCTGGAATACTCATTCAGCAAATAAGTCACTCATGTCATGAATATCAGTTGGCATTTGTATTTATTTTGATTATGAAGAAAGTGAAGCAATTAAAAAGTAAATCACAACCTCACTTATTTTTTTAATTAATTAATTTGTTCCAACTTGTTATACATGACAGCATAATGCATCACAGTTCGTAGTACACAAATGGAGCACAATTTTTCATTTCTCTGGTTGTACACAATGTAGAGTCACACCATTCATGTCTTCAAACATGTATCTAAGGTAATGATGTCGATCTCATTCCACCATCTTTCTCAGTTGATAGAATATTTGCCTCACTTATTTTTTTTATAAGGAGAGAGAGAACGACTTCTTTGTTAATTTGGATAATGGTTCTTGAATTCTGAGTGAATGTTTCCTCAACTTTCTGTGCTATTCATACTGTAACACTAAGACAAAACTCCATTTTAATTTTAACATTTAAGAATTTTCTCATTCTTAACACTTTCTTAAATCTAGACCATGTTAGAAAACTATTTCCATAAAGAACCACACAGTAAACATTTGGGCTTTTCAGGCCATATGGCCGCTGTTGCAAATACTTAACTGGGCTGTTATAGCACAAAGTAACAATAGACAATATGTAAACATGACTGTGTTCCAATAAAGTTTTATTTATGGATACTAGATTTTGAATTTCATATAATTTTCAAATGTCACAAAATATCATTATCTTTTTATCCCAGCCCAAAAACTTAAAAACCAATCTTATTGTTTTGCAACAATAAGTGGCAGGCTGCCTTTGGGCCATAGTTTACTGATCTCTAAAGTATTTAAAAAAAAACACTAATAGTAAAAAAAAAAAAAAAAAAAAAAAAAATCAAGTCCCGTTCTGATTTGTGGCATTTGTCAATTTCCATCACCTGATACTCCAACCTGGCTAATTTGAAGCTACTAATGTAATGCCATTGAATATGGAGTTGCACCCCATTATCACACAATTATATCATCATTTACTTTTTTGTCCCTCCAGATTCAGTGGGCAAAACAGAAACATAAAAACATAACTAATAATAGAAGATAAGAAAATAGATATGAAGCCATACATTTTAGATAGTATATTTGTGGTTCTGCATCTATAGATTTGACCAATCCAGGATCAAAAATGTTTGAAAAAAATTATACTGAATTTATATAGCAGTTTTTCCTTGTCATTATTCCCTAAACAATATAGATAATAACTTACATTTACATAGAATTTATATTGCATTAGCTATTATAAGTAACCTAGAAATGAAAATTTAACAATTGATTCTTGCAAGCCGGTATGAAGCTGCCTCCAACGCACCACCCAAGTTCTGGGGACTCCCAAAGGACTTCAGTTAATGGAGTGGAGTCTTGCATATGGATGTTCCTATTTTGACCTGTACAGGCATTCTCTTTGAGGCCCAGGTACTTTATCTTCCACAATATCTTCCCTGAGCCCTTGACTAGATGTGTTTTCTGAGGTCTGACAATCTGATTGACATCTCTTTTCTGTGAATTAGCCCCACACCAGATTTATCAAATTCTGTCCCACACAATCTTGGAATTAAAACTGAGAGATTGCCAGTTATTTTTGGCTATGACTAGTATTATAAAATGTATATTTCAGAGCCATCAGGGCAGAGATACAAGAAATGTAAACTGAAAAAAAAAAAAGAGTGAATTAGATGCACATGGAGAATGGTGGTTTCCAGTTGTATAGAAATGGAAAGATTTCTTTTGGTTTGCAAATTCCTGCTTTAGGTGCTCTATAATGTCCAATTGCGGTTGAATTCTTTGGGTATGTTTTTAAACTCAAATCTCCTTTGGCTTTAGGGTTTTTTTTCTCTTAAGCTAACATAGTACTTTCTATAACTTGTACCCCAAATAATTTAATTATTAAGACCTTCTAACCAAGAGTAGTACTGATCATTCCTAAATCCTCTCTGTATTTTACCTGACAATCTTTTCTACCTTTCTTGACAGTTGTTTATATGCACATTTTATCTCCTCAATAGTTACTGAAGATATATTGTTAATTTTGAAACTTCTTTCACTGGCTTTGATGAAACAAGGTGAAATGTAGGAAAAATACAATTTATAGATAGTTAGGATACATTTCAGATATTACCTCTATCCTGCAGAATATCCCACATCTATTTGGAGAGACAAGACACAAGAGAAAGTTACAGAAAAATTCTATACACAAGAGAAAGTTACAGAAAAATTCAATGATACAATTCATCTGATCACCAAACTAGAAGAGGAATCCAGAAAGATTAAGTGCATAGTGAAAATTCTATAATTATTTGTGAAATGAAGAAATGAAGCAGTGAAGAAAATATCACGGAGTCAGAGTTGACTAAAGGTCAGTTTCTGCTCTGCAGAAACTCCAGCTCAAGATGGAGGAAATGCACAGCCACACATGGTTACAGCAAGGAGTTGAGTGACATGCTGGAGGATCTCGTGGAGTCTTCTGGATGCACCCAGAGGAAAGCATCTTAGTGCTCATTACGGTCCAGGCACTATTCTCAACATTTAGAAATTATTATTTATTCAATCCCATAACAATTGTATCAGAAAATAATACGATTTGAATAATCCTTCAGGTCATTGATCTGTAGTTTTACCACTTTGCTCAGCTGATGCTTCTCGGTAGGGAACAGTGAGCTAGCTACTCACCTTGGTGTCCAGGGAGCCTTGTCAGTGATAACCTTGAGGATGGGACCTTTACCTGTTCCCTGTAGCAGGGTGGATAAGAGTGAAAATTCTCACTGCCACCAGAGAGCCTGACACATACCAGCAAAGTCTAAACAGGAAATTAATTTATGTTTCCTAGACACCTTATATTCATAGCCTGAAGTTAATTTTACACAATATTTTAAATAATTTTTTTCCATGTAACACTTTCAAGAAATGCACTGTTCCTCTTGCAGAGTCATGTTCATGCTCAAAGAATTTCAAATTGTTGAGCATTTTGGATTTTGGATTAAGGGTGCTCAACCTGTATCATAATCAACTGTTTGAAAGATGGAGATATCAAGGTACAAAGAGGTTAAGTAATTTTCCCAGACATTTTTAGTAAGTAGGTGGCTGAGCCAGGGACACAGTGGCAGACTGTGTGTCCTTAAGCCCTGAGTCATGCTGCTTCTACATCTTTGCTGGTATGTGTCAGGCTTTCTGGTGGCAGTGAGAATTTTCACTCTTATCCACCCTGCTACAGAGAACAGGTAAAGAATATTGATCATACAGATGGATTAGGATGTGCAGAGACTGACCAGATCTGGAGTCATCTGGAATACTTCAAAGAGAAAATTGAACAAAATAGGGCTCTCTTCAATCATAAAAGTATCCCCTCCAACACTAGCACAGTGTTTTCTCAGGATTGCATTGGAAAAACTCCTGCGAATTTAGAACATTTTTTTCTGGCCTATTTTAATAGCATTTTCTGTGTGTAATTAATGTCTTCAGATTGATTTTAGATATTAAATGTCACAGAAAATGCTGATTTTAAAGAAAAAAAACCCTCACTGTCTTTGTAACACAAACAGGAACTTGTGGGATCTACTTATATTTTAATTGCTTTTCCTTGCATACTGGCCTTGGGGCTTTAATCTAATAGGAAGTGGAGTAAGTGAGAGTGTTGGCATATGTTTTCTCTGCTGTCCTGTGTAATACTGTCTGGGAAATGCTGTACTAAATAGGTAACATTTTTTTTAATTGATTGTTCAAAACATTACAGAGCTCATGATATATCATCTTTCATACAATAGGTAACATTTGAGCTAGGTTATTCACCCTTTCACCCAATCTCTAAGTCCTCCCTTTCTGCCAAGTTTTGGCCCAGGAGTCATGACCATTAGGGACTCTTGGTAATCTAGATACCTTTTTGCTTTGGATTTTGGTTGACTTTAGCCAATTTAGAGGGCAGGAAAGAGGAGTGGTGGAATATTTCTCCCCATACCATCTACTCCTTTGCTGCTTTGTAGCACATTGCCAACCATGCCACATTCTCTCATAGTCGCATCTTCTGTTGAATGGTTTTTCCTCCCTGGCTCTACTTTCACTGGACTGATCCTGGCCTTTAGAAAGATATGCTTATTCTTCCAAAGCTCGGGGCCCTAAAAACCCCTGTTCATTCCTTTAACCTTGCTTTTAAATAATCCCTGCATCATATTCTCTTTAGAAACCCATCTAAGAGCTCTCTTGTCTCCTGGGGCTCCGGCTGATGTGGTAGTCATGCCAAATAAAGTTTCCTAGGTATGAATCCAATCCACCTTACTGTGACTACACGGATCTACATGATCTAATCCCGCCCACACCTCAATTTCATGTCTGACCACTCTCTTCTTCACTGGGCTTTTGCATGTGAAACTTCTTTTGGTTCCCAGAGTACACACTGACTGGAGCACTTGCCTCTCCTGCCTGTCTTTACCCTCCCACGGTCCTTATTGTCATTTGGGATTAATTCAGACATTTCCTCAGAGAAATATTGCAATTAAACCTACCTGTCAACTTTTCTAATTGTATACCCTGTTCCCACTTATCTCTTTCTGCCAGGGCCCTCCAAACCATTTCTAGCTCTTCATACCACTCAGTCCAGTTGTAAATTATCTTGTTTTCTTGTTTCTTCCCTTTCTTTCCACATGAGTAGTTTAGCCTGTTGAGAACAAAAGAGATCTTGTCATTTTACTTCTTATCTCCAGCATGTAGAACAGCACCTGGCATCTAGCAAGTGCTCAAATAATATATATTTTTTAAAAAAGAATGGAATTCTTATTTACCTTGCCATTACTTTTATTCTAATTTTTTTTATATGAAACAGAGCCAAAGAATATTTCACATAACTGACGGGAGAATTTTCATTCCATTTTATTTCTAGAAAAAGCCAAAAGAGCCCTCCCGTCTACAGGAGGCCCTGGGGCTCCTCACAGAACGAGAGCAGTGTTTCAGCCAGGGTGGCTGCATAAGGCAACGCTCTGTTGGAAGCCGGTTAAAAAATATTTGTGAGAAATGTTTTCCTAGTGTTCACAGCTTAATGGAAAGCTGTTATTTTAAAGGTGCTGTACGGGCCCTGTTGTGTTCCTCAAATGGGTTCTCTATGAAACCAGCTCAAAATGAGTTTCAGGCCCTCTGGAGACGTTTTTGATAGAGACCAAATTCACAGTTCCTGACTTGGCCACATTTGCTCAGGGAGACAGCCTTGTTTGTCCTGCCCCGAAGCTGTGAGGTGGAGCTTCCTGAGAAGCCAGCCAGTTCCACGAAGGACTGCTGTGCCTGAAGGCTGGTGCTTTCCTGGCCCTCACAGCGTCTGTAAACCTGTCTCCTGTTGCTGGGTGACCTGCTGACCTGTACGGTTGTGACTAGTCACTACGAGACACACTCCCTTCACATTCATCAATATGAACACTAACCTGTGCTCTTGTCATGATCTTGGGCAACATTGGGAAAGATTTCTGAATGGTGTTTTCAGTATTCTTTGTCACTTGCTTCAGACATTATCTGGTTTATACAGTAATATAAGATTGTTGGTTTGAGCATCAATATTATCCAGATTAACTGGGCTTCTCTTATCTTGTGTAAGTAGATAATGTACCCAAAAACCATGTCGTTCAAGCAGATTTTTCCATAAGTATCTCAGACTCACTGCATTAGGGTTCTCCCAAGAGAACTAGTAGAAGATATTATATTAATTCATTATATCATATCATATTATATATATGCCATATTCATATATATATATATATATATATATATATATGAAAGGATGTATTAGTGGAATGGGGTCATGTGATTTTGGAGGCTGAAAAACTGCCATGACCATGATAGGCTGGCTGTGTGCGAGCTGGAGATCCTGGGATGTTTGCCCAAGTCTGATGACTTCAGCATGAGGGAAGCCGATTGCAAAGTCTTAGTCTGAGATCAAAGGTCTGAGAACTGGGCAGCAGCTGGTATAAGTCCTGGAGCTTAAAGTTTGGAGACCATAGAGTTCTGATATCTAAGGGTAGGAGGAGAGTGTCCAGCTCCAGTGTAGGGGTGGGTGGGGGAGGGGGAGGGGAAGGGAGGGATTGTGAGAGAGACCACTCATTTTGTTCTTTGGGGCTTCAGCTATTAGTTGGTGCCTGCCCACATCAAGGGCAGATCTTTCCCACTCAGTCCTCTGACACATGCCAATCTTCTCTGGAAACACCCTCCCAGACATACCCAAGAAGTAAAGCAATGATGGAATTCCTTTATCTAATCAAGAAGACACCCAACCATCACACTCATCAAGTTCAGAAAGGAATTCAATTCTTGCTTCCCAACCCTGCTGACCTGGTTTGCATTCAATGTTTGCTCAGTTCTCTCATTTGGTTACTGGGGTCAGAAGAGCCCCAGGACTTTCCCTGTTACTTCTTTCTCAACATCCCACACTCTAATCGGCCTCCAGGGCATTGAACCTGAAAGGTCCATTTCTCTCCGTGCCCTGCTACCATCGATCTGGGATGCTTTTTTTCTGTAGCCCTAATAATTGCTACAACCTTCTCGCTGTCCTCCCAGTCTCTGGGATGACATCTGTTTAAAATATTCTACTTACTGTAGCCAGAGTGATTTCTTGCTAAAATTCAAATGTGATAACTGTGACACATGGTCACTGGACACCCCCTTCCTTCAGACTGGAGTCTGAACATGTTGGCCTAAAAAGCCCCCTTGATCTGGTGCCACATCTCCTGGATTTCTCCAAAAGCTCCCAACCTTGCTCCATAATTCTGCACTTTCTTCTGCCTGCCATGCAGGTCACTGTTGTACCTGGCTTTCTTCAACTTTCAGACCCATAGTTATCATGCTTTTTTTCTATCTTAGAGGTCCTCCTTCCACTGCACCTCCTTGTCTAGCCTTAGCCTGACCACTCCTGCTATTTCCCTCAGCTCTCCCTTAGGCGTCCCCACACAGGAAGCACTCTCTGACCACCACCACCCCTGAGCAAGGTGAGGGATCCTCCTATTTATATCCCATACAAGCTCTTCCCAACCTTTTCTCTGTCCTATGAGTACCTCTTATGTGCCCATCTTCCTAGTGGGGACATAGATCCTTGGGGCAGGGGCTGCATCCAGTTCATGTTGTATCCTTAGAGACTTTCAGAGTTCCTGGCTATGGTGACTTGGCAGGAAATAAATAGGATCTCAAACTCTGTGAATATCCTTGGCCCAGACATAAGAACAGATGATGCAATAGAGAAGGGGTGCTGTCTTAGAGTAAAATTGACTACTATAAGAGATACCCATAGTCCCAGACAAAGGCAGCCATAGCAAGGATATGTGAACCCAGACAGCAGCCTTGGAGGCTGAGATCTTTGCATAAATGCTAAGGGTCTTCTTTCAACACATCTTTTAAGAGGCTACACAGATTCATCTTTACATGAGTTCAAATATCTTAAGTTGTAACCACCCTGAGTGCCACAGAGTAAACCAGGTCAGAGTTCCTGCAGTTTCCCAGCACACTCAAAAAAAAATAAATAAACATTATCATGGGTTGTGAAGCTTTACAACTAGACCCTGGCACAAGGAATATGCTTGAATCTTTAATATTAGCTTAAGATAAATCAGGTACCTTCCAACTTGGATGAACTCCTTTTTGTTCTGACCAATATAGACCCTACTTCCGACCCTACTGCTGGCCCACTTGGTCTGGCTGCTACCAATAACAATGCTTCCATCAGTAAGACCTCCAATAAACTGTACTCTGTGCCCTCCTGGATCTGTCTGCCTCTTCTTTGGTCTCAGCACTATTAGTTTGTTCTTATGTACTGGGAACCGGGTTGTTCTAGAATATAGGCTGAGTGGAAGTGTATGCCTCCAGGAACACTTTTGGTCAGTGTTTGGAATTATAAAATTTCTCGTCAGCATCATAAGAAAGAAGTTCAAACAAAATGAGAGGCATTAGGCTGCCAGCTGCAGTCTGGAGTGGACATTGCTCCCAGTGAGGCAGGGCAGGACCATGGGGGAGCAGGCACAGCCTCAGCAGGACATTCAGCCCCAGGGGAGTAGGAGTGAGAAGAGAAAGTTAGCCAAAAAGAGAGAGGAGATCCGCTGCCAGGAGAACCCCAAATCCTTTCCTCATTCCCTTTGTGAAAGGATTGTGTGAGTTTAGGATGTAAGGCACCTTTGGAGGAACATCCAAGAGAAATCCTTTTAGCACAAATACCAGGTTTATATAGAACTCTCATTGTTCAAAAGGGCAGAAAGGAAACAAGTAAATTGATCCAACAATGTGGAGATAGTTTTCTTTTGCTGTCTCTGGTCTTGCCCTGCTTTGCCGCAAAGCCTTGCTCATTGGCAATACCCATCAGAGATTGGAGGGTGAGAGAAAGGGAGAAACCAAGAGGTTGTCTCTCTACCCCCCACCCCCTCGTGTCCTATTTTGTACCAGCACCCTCAGGCCAGCCTGCTGGGGGCCCATCTTCTGCCAGGTGTTCTGGCTCCTGGGCTCAACTCACATGCCCCTCTCATCTCTTCAGTCTTGGAATGGCAACCCGGGCGTCCCTGTTTGACCTCCCATCTCCTCCATCACCTCTATACCCAGTTCTCTGGGTACAGCTTCCCTGTTTAAAATATCTGAATGTTTATGTTTTCCTTAATAAACCCTAACTTATACAGGGCCTAGGAAGAAATTCTGTAAAGTTAGGAAAAAATATTCATAAGGCAAAGGGAACACCCTTTTGTAAAAGATTTACTACAGGAAAAGAAAGTCTATTGTAGGCAGCAACAGCGACAGACTTGTCATAAAATATTTAAAAACACGGACTTTATGAAATAGGATTGAAGTCATTAAACTGAGATTTTTAAAAGTAGTAAATGGAAGGAATGCTATGAATTTCAAGATGAAAGATTTGAATTGATAGCTCATAAAATTGAGTTAGTCATATGAAAGATAGGCTTAAGAAAATTTCCCAGAATGTAGAGAAAAAGGGAAAATATGTTCTGAGAAATGATTTTGGAAGTCATCTTTGTAAATTTAATAAAGAGTCCTATATATTGTTAATGTCAAGTTGAGATATTTATTGTAAAGCTAACAGAATTTGGGGTAGTGAAACCGTTGAATTTTAAGCAAAACATATATACATGTCACAGTTTGTTTTGGAAATTTTGAAAACCTGTTGTGACTTAGATTTACCTGAGAACTATTAACACCAAGGGACATTTCCTGAATTCTATCCTCAGAGATTTTGAGTTAACTCCGGGACAGGGCCAGAGAATCTATATCTTTAAAAATTTCTCAGTTCATTTTGACAAAGTTAGTCAGGCAGGACCAAGGTTTTAAAAGTACAGGTTTTAACAGAAAAGTTAAAGTACTGCACCATCTGGTGGTAACATACCCCACTTGCAGTTTGTGTGTGTGTGTGTGTGTGTGAGAGAGAGAGAGAGAGAGAGAGAGAGAGAGAGAGAGAGAGAGAGAGATAGATAGATGTGGGGGAGTGGTTGTCAGCATAGCACATGATTTCTTCTTTTTTTTTCATTAACTCTATTGAGCAAAAACTAACAGCTGACTGTAAATGTTTTGACAAAGAATGGGACCATTAAGTGAACTGGTCAGGAAAAAGCAGAAGAAATTGTCGGCTTCCATAATGAAAGAAGGCCAAGACATTGTAAAATCAGCATGAGAAGGACATTCATTCTCCTGGTTGAGAGAAACCCCTAATTCTGTTCTTCCCAGAATCTCTCCTCTATAGGGCCATGCTGGTCTCAGGGACTCTGCATCTTTAAGACACTCAGACCTGCCCACTGCAAAGAAGTTCTTGCTCTTACTCTGTGAGAAAGATTATTGAATCATGGTTGGAGATAGCCAAAGGGAGATAAATGTTGAAAATGGAGGCAGTCCACTTGTCCACTTGCCAGGTAGAGCTTGTGGTCCAAAGGCCACAGCCCCATGGCAGACTCAGGAGTCAACTCCAGCCTTGTTTTGAGACTTCCGGTTTGAAGGTACCATACGTTACATCCACCATTCAGGAGCAGTTCCCTCAATGTTAAACCCTGTGAAGTCCAGACCAGGAAAAGTAGAATCCTCTCCTGTACCTACCCAGTCCATGCACTTGGTTTATGTCCTCTTCGAGGCTTTACCTTCTTGCCTAAGGAAGCTAGCTCAGAAATCCCACCATCTTTCCAGTGAAACTCTGCCTACCAGTTTGACCCTCAGAGATTCAACAGATTTACTATTGAACCACATTGAAATCCAAGACAAACCTGTCTGTTCTTATACAACAGAATACCCGAATATGGAAAAGAGTAGCTTCCATAAAGAAATTTTCACTCCTAGACTGTTGGTTTTGCTCTTTTATGATTTTTGTTTGTGTTTAGCACCAGAACTCTGACTTGAACTTAGAGACAGATGACCACACAGCTATATAAAGAGGAAAAAATGAGAGAGAAGAAGGACAGGCAAAGATTAAAAGGGGAGGTTAGAATGTAAGACAGAGTTGTGAGTTTCCTTCGGAGAAATGATGTGGTTGTGGTTACATCCGGTATTTCTGGGGACAACAATGGCAGAAAAGAAAGTAAAATGTGATTTCAGATGCTTGACTGTGGCTACACTTCCTATTAACAGTACAGGGCAGGAAACAGGTCTGTTCGGGTTTAATGCCATCAGATGAGAAGCTAAATCCACTGGCTCCTTTCTGATAGGATTTAATGAGCCAGCTCAAAGCTGAGACCATTTCTCCATTGGTCAATGGTAAAAGTATGGAAAATTCCAGACAACGAACAAACAAAACCTTCCCATGTGTTTGACTTTGGAGTGCATGATATATGATGGCAGGGTTTTCAGTAGCAGATTTCCTTCCTAATGATGTTTTTCTTAGGCTAATAGGCAGTACCCCCTCTGCTCCAACACAGCCATGGCTTCCTGCAGCGCATGCTGCCATGTGGATCTGCCTCTATTGTAAAACCGACTTTACCTGCTTATGTGAAAATTTCCCCGATGATTCTTCACGAATTTAAGCTGATATATGCAATTACATTCACTCTCTGCAGTGTGGAGGTAAAACGGAATCATCATGACTAGATAAAATAACTTTAAATATATTTGCATGATAGGTCTCTTCTGCTGGACCCATGTGACAAATGTTGTTTTCTGAGAAATCTAAAAATAAGCTTTAGATAAACTAGCATCGGTTCTAACTGAGAGTCATTGGACTAGAGTCTCAAGTTACTAAAAGTCAATTCTCTGAAAGCAAATTCACAAAACAACTAATTTCCTGGATGAATAAGGAATTTCCCCAAGTTGTTGCTGCCATTGAGCATATCAATGAGTAACCTTAAAGCAAGCTGCTTACTGCCTCTTCTACTCCTGCAGATTAATTCTGGCTCTGGTATTTGCTTTTTTCAGCAGTATCTGCTGCTGCCACCATGATCACTAGGTAAGCTGACTTTTCAGCTGAATGTTGTTCTGTGTCTCATGAAGGGCTACTGGAGAGTAAAGTCATGGCCTCTGCCCAGAGGTCGTTGTGCCAGCACAGAATCCTCCCAGAAGCCAGTGAGTGTACTTTGTTATATCTCAGTAAGTGCCTTCTGGAATTGTCACACTCACCTTCATGTCATTCAACCTCACAAGGGAGGCAGGTGGAGGCCCTGAGGACAATGGAATCCCAGTGGGAAGAACCTGATATCTGATGGCTCTGAGAGGGAGGCAGGAGGGAGAAAGGAATGGAGCAAGTTTGGAAGATGAAGAAGATGACACCAGGGAGATAGCCACTGCAGGATAGATAGATATTCTGAGTGAGAAGGATCATATGGCAGAGCCCTAAAGATGAGCATCATGGTGTCCTCCAAACGTAAATGTGGAGCAAGTGGCAGAGTCCTGAGTGACTTCAGTATTTGATACTTACAAAAAGTATCTTTTGGGGGGTACATTTTAGATACAACAATTCAGTGCCACTACTTTTACTCACCATATTGTATAGTGACACCACCATCCAGTTCCATGACTTTTTCATTATCCCAACTAGAAACTGAGTAACCATTAGGCTATAACTCCCTGTTCCTCTTTCCCCAGGCCTTAGTAATCTCTACTTTAAATTTCTAGTTTAATTTCTGCCTTCAAGAGTCGGCCAATTCTAGGTCCTTCATCTAAGTGGAGTCACAAAATATCTGTCCTTTTGCATTTGGCTTATGTCACTTAGCACAGTGTCATCAAGGTTCATTCATGTTATAGCATGTATCACAATTTTATTCCTATTTATGTTTGAATAATATTTGACATCTCTTTTCAACAATGTAATCTCCACTATTTCTAATACCTTTGCAAAAATCCAGAATCTTTCATGAGGTCTATATAACCCATGAGTATAACTGAAACCTTTGTCTTAAGACCCAGGGTTGGAGATACAGACCTGGCAGCTCAGGCTGGGGCAGTGAAGAGTTACTTCCTTAGGGGATCCATTCCTTCTTTCCAAGAAACTCTTCACCCCATTGCCCTCATTTGACCTTGTGGGCTTGGGCAAGCTTCAAAGAATGATCCAGCAGGGAGTTAACTATATGGAGAAAGATGGCACAGTATCCATTGTAATCTTTGCCTATACCTTAAAGGCAAAGAAATTTTCTTAATTTGTGGTTATTTACAGCACTGTAAATCAAGCAAATGCCATGAAGTGCCAATAAAAATTTTTAAAAATCAGCCTTAAATAGCTAAACTCTCAACAGCAGCTCATAAAGTGAGGCTTGGCAGTTGTTAGGTAGTTAAGGTTAAATTGACAGTCCTTCGGGGAGTTAAGATATCCAAAAAGCAGAGGTGGTTAAGGCTATAGTGATAAATGGTTGGGCTTGTTGGTTGAGGGGATTTTATAGCACACATTTAAGCTTAACCGCCCATGAGAAAGTGAACAGGAAATAGAGGTTATCACTTCTTCGTAGTTACTCCATTCATTATGAACCTCTGGGGGTCCTGTGACACTAGGAAAGTCAAGACTGAAGCTATTTGAAGGAGGAAATCACTTCTAGGGAACATGATATTGTCAGACTAAATAAATAAACAGAGAAAGAGAGAGTTGTAGGAACCTAGCAAAGATACAAAAAAGGAAAGTTAAAAAAAATAAATAAGAGCTGTCACAACATGAATTTTTAAGACCCCAATAAAGAGAAATAGTAAGATCGTAGTGATTTTTCCCTGAGGTTTCTCACTGAAGATGTTAGTGCAAAGTTACTCTACTCCTTCTGCTAGAGCCACCCCCAAGCATCAAGAAGAAGAAAAACAGGGCAAAGTTCCATCTTGGATGAAATTTGGCTTGGAACCAACTACAGAAGATGAAGAAAATCTGTTATATGCAGTGAAACTGTGACCAAATTGAGGGATAATATTCAAATTGATGCATTTCTCTCCACATCTGCAGAATTGCTCTAAATTTGCTCTAAAAATTGAGTAAAACAAAATCCTAAAATATCCAACACATCCCACAAATAATCCCTTACTTAGAAATTCAACAACTTGAGTCATGAACAGACCACAGGAAAAAGGGGTAAATCCCAATGGGAGTTTAGGTTCAGCAGAGCTGAAAGACTTATTTTCTCCTACCCAGAAGCAGACTAGAAGGGACCCAGACCTGAAAAGTGAGAGAAAACAGGAATCTGGTTTGCAATTGCTGACCTGAGTCAGTTGACTGAGTCAGTTGAACAAAGAAATAATCTATGAGAGCTACCGTATTTCACTGTGAGTCATTCAGTTCCTGCCTGGGAGGTCCGCCCAGCCTGGAGAGGAAGAGTTCTGCCCTCCAGAGACTCAGAGCAGATTTGGTAAGAAATACGAATATGCTGTGCTTCTAAAACACAAATCTGCACTGTGCCTTCCTCACCTGGGCAAATATTCTTGAGCAAATTATAATAATAAGTATCAAGGACAGAAAATGCTCAACTCCCCAAGCTATGCCTGACAACTTAAAGAGCAGCTTCCCTGAGGTGGCTGAATTGGAACTGCCCAGGAGGAGTAAGGCAGGTGAGGTGCACATGTATGCGGCCATTTTCCCAATGTTGAGTTCTTGAGCTATACACCTTAAGTACTCTCTGTTGAATGTATAGAACTCTTTTACATTGTATTCTCAAATGCCATTTTAAAAAATTCTTTTAAATTTTATATTGTCACTATGTATCCAACTTAAATTATTCTCTGAAACCAAAATTCTCCCAGTCACTGAAACAGTTTTAAAGCTCAATGTGAGTCCTTAAAAGGGAGAAAAAGGCAAACGAAGAATCTGCATGCAGAGCAATTTCCCAAGAAAATTTCTGACAAATACTTTTCTCAGAGAAGTTAAAGAGGATAAAGATTTAGAAAAGCAAGCTTAAAAAAAATAAATAATAAATAATAAAGTAGCACAGGAAAGAAATGGAAGCTAATTATAAAGGAAAAGCTAAACCAAGAGATATAACAACAAAAAGAAATAATTGTTACTGCTAAAAGCAGGCATGAGAGATGAACTTAAGGGATTTCATTAGAATTCCACTACACTCTTTTTTTTTTTCACGTTACCGAATCCCCAAAACCTACCACACAGTGCCTGGCATACACTGGTATACAGCAAATAATAGTTGTGTAACTGAATAAAGCAAATTGGTAATTTTGAAGAAGAAAACAGAAAAAGGGATCTTAGGAGATCATGTAGAGGTAAGTATTGTTTTCCCAAAAATATTTTCAATTTGTAGATCCAGAAGACACAGAATGTTCCAGAACAACCCTCAGATATATTCTGGTTAAGTTACTACTTCAGAATAAATGAGGAATTGTTTGTGTATTCAGGAAAGGAAAAAAAAATAGAAAGAAAACCTAGCAGACAATATATCAAGAAGGACTGGAAGGCGGGCTTCAGAGTTTCCCTCAATGCTATCTGATCTGTCATGCCTTAGTGACAGGAGTTCTGAGAGCAAAGTAAGAGCTCAAGATTTACAAGTTCCACTCAGTTCTCAGAATGCATAAGGGCACAGAAGACAGCTTCAACATGATGGAACACAGCCTTCACAAGACAATGTTAAAAACAAATACTGACAGAATCCATCTAGTGAAAGATAAAACAAAATAAAGAACACAAGAAGGGGTGGTTGTAAGCAAAAGGACTCACATTGAGCTTTAAAACTGTTTCAGTGACTGGGAGAATTTTGGTTTCAGAGAATAATTTAAGTTGGATACATAGTGACAATATAAAATTTAAAAGAATTTTTTAAAATGGCATTTGAGAATACAATGTAAAAGAGTTCTATACATTCAACAGAGAGTACTTAAGGTGTATAGCTCAAGAACTCAACATTGGGAAAATGGCCGCATACATGTGCACCTCACCTGCCTTACTCCTCCTGGGCAGTTCCAATTCAGCCACCTCAGGGAAGCTGCTCTTTAAGTTGTCAGGCATAGCTTGGGGAGTTGAGCAAGGTGTTGGTTCTACAAGACTATATATACATGCACACACACACACACACACACACACACACACAAACGCATATGCACATATACATACCTAACATATCATGGGAGGGAGGGAGAGAGCCTTTGTTTGTTTTCCTGTCTAGACTAGAACCTGGATTGCTAAAGAGGAGAACTTCAAAGGGAACATCTATCTCTAAGTGCTCAGAGAAAGTTTGGCTGTTGTTATGGTTTGGATATGAGGTGTCCCCAAAAGCTCATGTGTGGACAATATAAGAATGTTCAGAGTGAAATGATTAGAATTTGACAAGTGACCTAATCGGTAGATTAATCCACATATATGGATTATTTGGGTGGTTAATGCATTTGGCAAATAGGATGTGATTGGATGAAATAGTAACTGGGGAAGTGCCTTTGGGGTTTTTATTTTGTCCCTAATAATTACAGAGCTCACCCTCGCCCCCCCCACTCCCACACCCACCGCCATCCTTCCTGGTCACCATGTCCAGAGCTGCTTTTTTCTGCCATGCCTTTCCACCAGGATATTTTGCCTGGCTCAGAGCTATGGTGACAGCCAAATGTGTACCGAGACCTCTGAAACCATAAGCCAAAATAAACTCTTCCTTCTTTATGTGGTTGTTGTCAAGTCTTTTTTGTCATAGCCACACACACAAAAAAAAAAGGTAACTAAAACTGCTTGTGAACATACAGAGATCTCCAAGATTAGAAAGAGGTGCTGGATCGTATGAGGCCTTAACCCTCAAAGGGCTATGGAAGAGCTGAGCAATTGGCCAAGTTCTTCCCACTTCTGCAATTATACAGCCTTGAGAGCACAAGTTAGCTCTCGGTGTCCTACCAAGGGATTACAGTGTGTCAGCTGGTCTATCTTCTGATCACAAGGGCTGAAAGTGTCTGCTCCACCTTCTAATTCATAGGATTCCATTGCTTAAAATGAACCTGGGTTTCAAGTTGAAGGACATTCTTGAACATGCAATGAAAAATCAACACCAAGCATTGAGAGAGGAATAAAACAGTATTTAGGGTAGGAAGGTCCTACTGAAACACAACCTGACAATAGATAAAGAAAAAAAAACAAATGTATTTAAGAAGAATCATTTGTAGCATTACAAAAGGCATTTTCTCAAAGGAATTTAAACTCTAGATGAGTTTAAAACAGAACATGGCTGTTGCCACCATTTATTAAACATTGTTACATGGAGTAGGCAGAGAAAAGAGACAGCTGTTTTACTTCTTCTTAGTTATCTTGACTAGCATTGAACAAGACACATTGCTAAACATACATGCGTGCACGCACACACACACACACACACACACAGACACATCTGACAAAGTATTCAGAATGTATAATAGAACACTTTAAAAAAATCAGCAAGGGGCTGGGGTTGTAGCTCAGGGGTAAAGTGCTCACCAAGCACAGGTGAAGCACTGGGTTCAATCCTTAGCACCACATAAAAATAAATAAATAAAAATAAAGGCATTGTGTCCACCAAAAATTAAAAAATACTTTGAAAAAAATCAATAAGAACATGATCCAATAAAAATGGGCTAAAAACGAAAACAGGTATTGCTACAATAATCAAATAACACATATTAAAACCACAATTTAAACATGAATTAAATATTTATATTAAGTAATATCAACATATTCATAATTATTATTTTGTATTAATATTAAAAACAACATTTCAACCATAAAATGCTTCTGAAAATCTACCACAGAGGTGCTGGGGTGTGGCTCAGTGGTAGAGCGCTCGCCTAGAACGTGCGAGGGCCCGGGTTTGATCCTTAGCACCACATAAAAATAAATAAATAAAGGTACTGTTTCCAACAACAACTAAAAAATAAGTAATTTTTAAAAAAAAATCTACCACAAAGGCTAAAACATTAAGAAATGAAAATGCCCAAATTGACAGTTTGTGAAGTAACTAGATCTTCATACTCTTCATCTGGATATGTAAACTGGTGCTACAACTATGGGAAAGTGTTTGCTAATTCCAATAAGAATTAAACTTTAAAAGTTCAGCTCCTCCTAGAAGAAATGCAAACATAAATTTATCAAAAGAACCACACAAGAATGTTTTAAAGTGTTATTAACATAGACACTTAAAATTAAAAAAAAATAAATGATATGTCCACCAACAGTAGAATGTCTAAATAATTTGTGGTATATTCACATAATAATGCAATAATATTTACCACAAAATGAATTGCTGCTCTATGTAATAAGAAGGATAAATCTCACGAACACAATATTGAACAAAACACAACATGAATTCAAATATAGCACTGTAATTACTTAAACTTCAAAAGTAGGCAGAAGTCAGAAAAAATGGTTAATTTTGTGGGGGGTTCTGAAGTACTTATGGTATTCTTAATTTTGAATTGAGTGTTGGTTCCACAGTTACATTTTTTTTTATTTTGAACTGTACACTTACAGTTTGTGATTTTTTCTATGTTAAACTAATTTAAAATGTCCAGAAAAAAATCAACATCTATTAATAATAAAACCTCTTAGTAAATCCAGAATAAACTATATTGTATTAAAATAATGAATTACTCAAAAAAACAACATCCATTCTCTTGTAAATAGTGAAACATTTGAAGTGATCCCATGGATGTAATGAAATATACAAAAGGGCTCACTATCATTTCTCTTATTAAACTTGTTCTAAGAATACTAGACAGTACCACATGATAGAAGGAAGATAAAGAACATAAACATCAAAAAGAGATATGTAAATTTTCATTACTTG